>NC_038242.2:47406483-47481203 GCF_000004515.6 Glycine max
ACATATCTTTTATGTAATTTTTCATTAGTCAATTTGTTCAAACTAATTTTAACGAATACTATAGTAAGTTATCTTAATAATTTTTAACGTCCAAATAAAATTAACTTTTTAGTTTTCAGCTAAATTTTAAACTTTTATATATGAGCTATTTTTCTCCAAACTAATATCAATCCAATCTAGCTAATTGTAATTTACTGTGATTCATCTAACTCAATTTGAATTAATCTTGTATCTAATGTAAGTGATCCTTAAAAAAATGATGATTAAGACAATCATATCACTCATACAAACAAAATTAAGAAAGTTGTCATTTAATTATAATTAACATTCTACAATTTGTATATGCCGTTAAAAAAAACAAAAAAAAAAAAACAACTTGAATATCATCTTGATATCTGATTCATGAAAGCTTGACATGCATGTTTAAAGAATTGAAGGGAGAAGCAAAATAAAGTTAACATTGGACATGAGAAGCAAGATGGGGAGATTAAAACACAAATAGAAAATAATATGAAAACATTTTGAAAAGTGGTGGCGATCTACAGGATATGGTGTCGTGGGGCATTGACCCCCCCCCCCCCCTTGTTAATCCGTAGTCAATATTCCAAACCAGTACAAAACAGCCATCAAATCATTCATTCACATCCACTTGTGGACCCCTAGGTGTTGACGTGTGTCATTCCATAGCATGTAGTGTATATGAGGACATACATCATGTGCATGATAATACGAATATACAGCACGGTATATTCCTCATTTTGCAAAATTATATTACCAAACAAGTCACGAGGGTGCAGTGGTTATTGGTCAAATTTTTGGTATTACCCCAAAAATTAAGAGTCTATGAAAGGGAGCCACATGATAGAGAAGGTGGACCACGTTTGGTTGCAATTGGAATTGGAAGGAGCGCAAAATTCTGTCTGTTTGCATAAATTATTCGACAATTACATTTCTTAAGATTTTGAGTTCCATCATTGACATGAACATAGAGATGTGATTGGAGATACGTGGGTGGAATTGGAAGGAGCTCAAAATCCAGTGTTTTGAAAACTTGGAAAATGAGGTATAGGGAGGAACATGAGAAGGCCACACCCGGATTTAACAATTTTTTTTTCTTTTCTAACAATCTATTTAGAGTTTTTGAGATATTGAAGTATTTGTATAAGTTTTAATTATTTGAGTCAGTGATAAATTAATTTTTATTTTAAAGTTTTATTATATTTAAAGTCTATTATTTTAAAGATTGGGAAAGTTTTCTCATATGAATCCCTTGTCATCTATCTACATTCACTGAAGAGTCAAGACTTTCAAGCTTATGCATATTATATGAATTGATCATTTTCATGTACCTACATGTACTCAAGACTATCAAGTTATATATATGGGTTTGAGTATCTCTAGCTTGTATCCATTTTTATTAAATTTCCTTTGATTATGAAAAAAAAAGTTCATTCGTCCTTCTTTAAAAATGTGTTGTAATTGAGTCTAAACTACCCTCAAATTCAGCGAGTATTACCATATAAATCTCACTTATTGAATACAATAACAAAAAAAAATTATGCATTTACGTAGGGTTAAGACTAAGACCAAAAAAATAGTTAGTGATTAAAAACTATTGAATGAAGATTTTTTAATGAATTGGACATAAAATATGTATTTGAAATTTGAATTGTCTAATTAATTCTCATTTGATACTAATTTATGATTTTGTGAAGTTTGACCACAGGAAATTCATGTCCTGGAAAGGAAGGCATACATGCATGTAATTTGAGTCACAGTATCTTCTTTTCTTGAGACTTACAGTGAGTTTAGTTTGGCGATATATAGAAAATATGGTAAGTGCAAAATCATGGCAAATTTACTATAAAAACAACTATTTGTTGCTTCTAAACTATTGTAAGTTAAACTCATTAGCAATCTAAATGCACACTAATCGTACATCAACCTGTAGGTGTAGTAGAAATATTTTAATTGAACTATATATTTGTTTGTTTTATTCTTTAAATTAACTGAAAAAATAGATTGAACAAAATTTAAGTAGAGACAAAGTTTAGATACATTTTATGGGTAATTTTCAAAATCAATAAAAAAATATGATCCTATGAATAATTTAAGAATTATAATTTTTTTTTCTCTCTAAAGCTTCAAGTCCAATAGTTTGCAGTGTACGTTAAATAAAGAAGAGCAAAGTGACAAGTAGACACATTTACTGGAAGCTATCAAAAGAGAATGAAAGAAATTCAAGGAATGGCAAATTGATGAAAACTTTAAGAAAATGTTGCTTATTTTATATTTTAAGAATAATATTATAATTTTAAGAATTACCAATAGTTAAAAAAAATGGTGTACATATTCTGTGGTTAAGGAATGGTTTTATGATTATCAACAATTAAATAAAGTATTGTTATTCTAAGATTTAGAAACAATTATATATATATATATATATATATATATATATATATATATATATATATATATATATATATATATATATATAAGAGTCGCGTTGAAAATTGAATTCATAATCTCATGCATATCCCATTATTATACCAATCGTAGTTGTTCTTATTTATAAACACTTTTGCAATTTTTAACAGGAATAATCAAAGGTTAAAACTTTTGTTCCTTATGTTATATTTTAGAAATACTTTTACAACCATTAATTAATAATAGAAAGATCTACACTATAAATATATTTGCTTATTACATATTTTAAGAATAGTAGGCAACGGGTGACAACAAATATAGTAGTATCTAAAGTAAAAAAAAAAATGTTATAGTAATATATATCCTTTAATATATATAAAGTTTTTTTTTGAAAGGAATATAAAGTTAGATTTAGATATATATATATATATGTATGTATGTATAGTTTAAAACACAGGTAGTCTACTCTTTTGAATTGGTTTAGTCATCTATATTTTCTTTCTTCTTCCTCACTCACCAATCATCACCTCATCCAATAACGTTAGTTGAGGCTTCTAATCAGGCCATCAATTCCATTTTCATTGTAAATTAATGCGAAATCCAAAGTTTGATTTGTCCTTTTTTGTGTATAACAATTAAAAATGATATCATCACAACTTGCTAGTTTCACTCTAGACCTTGTATATATAATATACAGTAATAAGTTGTGAAATGTTGCAAATGATGCCATGGATCTTATCACGTTTTAGTCATTTTCTCAAAATTTTGCTCATAAACGATTTTCTTGAAATCAATCAAAGATGCTTTGTTTCCTAAAGTAGTTAATGATTAAATTCAAAATAGTAAAAGAAGGGACCACGCCTCATGAATTTTTCTCTTTGAAAAATAAATTTTGCCTAAATATATCATACGAAGCGCAGGACTGCTAGGGCTAGCTATCACGAACAATTCCAAACCAATACCGGCCTGTGGTTTCAGTCTTTCAGAAGTCAGAACAAGCCAATTAATTAATTGAGATATTCAAAATCCATAAGTACGAATTCAACAAGCAAGATGGATATGATAACCTTGGCTTTCTGCTTTTTCCTCATTTCAGTTGAAAGATAAAGAAGAAATTCAAGATGCCATGTTAATTGGCCGAAGGGTTGCATGTTTGGGAGGCTTATCTTGGGTAAATTTATCTACAAACACTTATAGGAGAAAAATAAAATAAAATGAATTTCTTCCTAAACTCATATTAATTAATTTATATAATTTTTTTCATTTTTAGAGAAGTTTTTTTTAAAATATTTTAAATAAGTTATATAAAAAACTTCTACAACAACTTATACATAAGTTTAAAAAGTTGATTTCATTTTAAGAAAAATGCCTTCAATACTATAACAGGCCAGGATTGACCTATTAATAGGTTGGACAAACTAATCCGAGTTATAAGTAGTTTATAATTATATAATTTCTAACTACTTAAGCCTTTTTTTTAAGACAAAAGTTTGACAATTGATAATATTAATTTATACTATTTCTATTTATTTAAATATGTTAATCTTTTATTGATTCTTTATTCTCAGCTGATGCTAATGGTTGTATTTTCCTTGATGCTGATTAATAATTTCCCTCTACTGGGGCTTTGGCCCCATCTATATATTCAAAGCAAAAATATTTTAATCTAAATAAAACATGGAGTGAATAGTACATATGTAATTTATGCATTAATAGTGTAAATATTTTTAGACTCTAAACTTATTATAAATTGTGAACTTTTACATTAAGGTAATATATGTTTTACGAGTCATTTCAATTAACTTATACTACTGCGTAGTTTTTTTTTGATAATTTTGATAAACGATTTTTTTAATAACTTCTAATGTTTTTCGAAACGCGGTTTGAAGTAATATTTTTAAAATGTTATTTTTAACGTTTAAATTTTATATTTTTTATTCTTAAAATATTTATTAAATTTTTTATTATCATTTTTAAATAAAAAAGAATTTTTGAATAATTTTATATTAGACTATTTATTTTAAGTATTATGTTAATTAACATAATAAAAATATACTGCCTACTTAAGTGATTTTTTATTTTATTTTAAACTTGATTACAAGTATTTTAAGAAATAGTATAAAATTAATTACAAAATACTCAATATGAAAAAAATTTATCTATACATAAATGTTAGAAGAGTTTAAAATTAATTAAAGAAATAAAATTATAACACCACAAACTATATTTTTATCCATAAAATAAAGTTAAAGTTTTTTCTAAAAGTATAATATAAATATGTCTATTTTTTCATTTTACATTTTCCAGCTATTTCAATAACTAATTTTTACCATAAATTTATGATTTAATAAGTTAGTTTAATAACTTTCAACTACTAGTTAGTTTTTCATATATATTTTCAATCAATTGTATCAAACATAACCTAACTACTTTAAAAGTCATAACAATAATAATTTTTTATTGATTGTTGTTATAAAATAATTTACACCACTAATACATAACAAATAAATTGTATCACTTAACATAATTGGTAAATAATTAGATTTTTAAAATATGTTGATTAGGATTTTAATTTTGGTTCTGTATATAAAAAGGCTTTGTTCATGAGTGGCACCATATCTCACCCGCCAGTCAGCATAACTCTTTATTTGTTCATTTTCATGGGCGTATGTTGAATCTGAACAACCTAATCACAAGCGCACAACTATGGATAAAGAATGTAGTAATAGCGTGGGCTCTAAATTCAATGGAATTACCATTGTCACCTCTATTTTTCTTTTCCCACCAATGTGCTTTAAAACGATTTCATCCTCAAATATCTTTTTAACGAAAATACGTTTTTATTATATATTTATTTATTTATACAACAAATCTTATTTTTGCTGTGTAAGAGAAGGTGCACAAAAGATACACAAGCTAAATATATTTCTAATGTATATCTATATATATACAATGAAAAAGTATTTTTATTGTGCATTTTTTTGCACCCTCTTCTAGTTTTCTTATTGTCTTATACAATACAATAAAAATATGTTTCTATTTTATTATTTTTTATGAAAAATATGTAAATAATATATATATATATATATATATATATAATTTTAGTTTTAATTATTTAATTATGATATAAGTTATCTTTTAGTAATAATTGAATTAATTATGATACAAATTATCTCAATGATGACACATGTTACATTTTTAATAGTAATATAAATTATCTTTTTAATTAAAAAATGAATTAATGACAAAATAAAGTTACCATTTTTAATTGTAATTAAATTAATTATGATAATAATTAGTTTAATAATTAATTCAATTACTGTTAATGAAGGTATTTTGTGGAATTATTGTTTGATTATTTTTATAAATTATAACTTATATCAAAATAATTCAATTTCAATTAAAAAAGAGAATGTATATTGTTTCAGTCAAGGTTTCCTCGTAAGTAAATAGTAATAGCATGCAAATTTTCTTTTCTCTCACTCTTTCCTTCTCTTTTCTCTCATGCCAAATAATTATCTCATTTTCTCTTCTTACTTTCTTTCCACTATCTTATTTCTTAAACTAAACAATGAATTAGTGTAGTATAAGTTTAGAAATTGTTTTATATATATATTAAATTAAATTAAACCAAAAAAACTAACTATAAATATAAATATAAATATAAATAAATATAAATATAAATTTAGACGTGAGAAGAAGATGATAATAATAACAATAACATTAGAAGTGATAAGAGAAAAAAAAAAGACCACTATTATTATTATTATTATTTATTAATCCAATTCTCTTTTAAGAATAAGAAATATACTATATCAACAACATGGGCTAGACATCAAATAAGAAACCCATATCCTAATTAATACACCAAATAATTAATTACAATAAAACAAAATAATTATCTTTCTTTTATCCTGGAAGTCTAAAAACATACATCAACCGATAGAAACTATTTTAATTTAATCAATAATCTTAAATTGAGTTCTAAGAGTATAGCTAGTTAAATTTTAGTAAGAAAAAAATATTTTATGGTCTTTAACTTAATTAATGATTTTACTTAACTCGAGTTCCAATAAATAAAGTAACTTAAAAAAAGAAGCATAACGACTCGAATTGTTTTTAAATTTGGGTCCAGTGTTTAGAGAGGAGCCCAAAAGAGTTTACTAATAGGCCCGTACAGAAATTGGTGAAGGCCCATTAAAGTGAGAAAATCCTCGGCAACAAGAAACCTTTCTGCCCAAAGTGTATTCTTCTTACCTTCCGTCGTATTTCTGACACCAGCAACACTTTCTTCTACTCGCGAGATTTTCTTCACTTCCGTCGTATAGTTCAATCTCCTTTCGTTCCTCACTTTTAGGGTTTCCAATTTCTCCGATGGCGCCCGATCCTAATCGCGCCGGCACCAGCGCCAGCGCCAACGCCGCCAAAGACGACGCCGTTACCAAGAAGAAGGTCGAAAACGAAGATCTGGTGAGTCCAAAACCCTTGCTTCAAATTTTCACTCGTTCCAGAACTCAAATTTCTAGTAAGCTTTCTGAGACTCGAAAAATGATTGTCTGTGGAAATTTGTGCAGTCCGATGAGGATTTGGCTTTGAAGCAACAGCTGGAGTTGTACGTGGAGAGGGTTCAGGATCCTGACCAGGGATTGCAGAAGGTTGCACTCGAGAGCATGAGGTAAACCTAGTTTTATGCTCGAACTGAACACATTTTGATTTGAATGGGAATTTTTGGCTATTTATTCTAGTTTTGAATGCATGTTTGAAATTGGAATTTGTGGTTGTGTGTTGCAGGCAAGAAATTCGAACTTCCACGAGCTCTATGACTTCGGTTCCTAAGCCATTGAAGTTCCTTCGTCCGCATTATGGCACTCTTAAGACCTATTATGAAACTATGGTGGAGTCTGATTTGAAGGTATAGTTATTCGTGTGTTGTGTGGATATGGTGCTTCCTTTGTTCAAATTAGTAGTATAGTGTTGTGTTGGCTAACTTGTTTGTCTTTCCTCAATGCAGAAGTACCTGGCGGATATATTGTCGGTTTTGGCACTCACAATGTCTGCTGAAGGAGAACGAGTAAGTTTAATGTGTTAAAAATTTAAAATCATTTTGGTGATTGTTTTGGTATGGTTGTGTTCTGGCTTAGTGGGACTCCTTCATTAGACGGATTTGAAGACCTTTACAAATTGACTACTTCCTATGACTCTGGCAGGAAAGCCTCAAGTACAGATTATTGGGTTCCGAGGGTGACATTGGTTCCTGGGGCCACGAGTATGTTAGGTGAGAATAATCTGTTTTTGGGGCACCTTTTGTTGTTTTTTAATTGTTATAGAAGGTAATTACTAGGAAAATTAGAATTTTGGTGAAGTCTGATTGAGGAGTTATTCATCAATCTTAATCTTATTAGTTATGTTTTCATTTTTTTGTCAGGAATCTAGCTGGAGAAATTGCTCAGGAATACACAAAACGACAGGTTGGTCATTGGCTAATTTAAATGTTAATATTGACCACTTCAAAGTGCTTAATTTTGTGTCCTATTTGCCCAATGAATAAGCATGAATCGCCTTCTCTATTTCATATAATAATTTACTATGTATGTCTTCAACCAATTGTCTATTTTTGTAATTGGAGAAGTAGGGTCTAAGTATAACTGAAATATTAACTCTATTTGCAAAGTTTAGCTTCCATTGGCTCCCCATTGTTATAAATTAAGAATTAAAAATAATGTGTAAATTGTAAAATAAGATTAGTGTGTTCTGTTTAGTATAATATTGATGCTCTGATATCGAATAACCTTTGTGATATGGATTTGTGTAGAGTGGTGTTAACTTTTAACTTTTCATATTTATCTGATTGTTTCCAGTTTCTGTTAAATTTGAAAATTGCTTCTTTTTTTGGTACTTTTACAGAGTGAAGAGGCCCCCATAGATGATCTCATGGAACTTGTGCAACAAATTGTTGCTTTTCACATGAAGGTACAATATTCATTTTACTCAAAAAAATTGTACACTCTATGGAATAGAGATGGAACAAGATTTGTTAGAGGAAGACTATTGTTTATTTTAATTAATTTCAATTGTGCTGCAGCATAATGCAGAACCTGAAGCTGTTGATCTTTTGATGGAGGTAATATGCCTGATCTTTTAGGTTGGTGCTTACCTGTGCTACTTCAGTTGATGAACTAAACTCTTTGTAATACATTTTTGTTAGGTTGAAGATCTGGATATGTTGAGTGGACATGTTGACAAAACAAATTTTAAAAGGACTTGCCTATATCTCACCAGTTCTGCAAGGTAAGTGCAATCTGGGTTTGGTTTATGTAGAGAGAATTGAATTGAATTCATAAGTTTCAAAGAAAGAAAAGTAATAATTTATCATTATATATGAACTTGTGTATCTTTTGTGGTTTAACGAATGATATTTTGTTTGCTTTGCAATCTCGTACTCTTTTATTTGATTTTCTATTTTATCTCTCTGTCTGTCTGTCTCTCTCTCTCTCTCTATATATATATATATATATATATACATATATATATTTCTAAATTCCTATTCTTTAATTTTTTAATAAGTCGTCTCAGGTTGGATCTCTTTTAAGTGAAAAAGTGTTCCAATGCTTTAGGAATGAAAACTACTGTTAGCTTAAATTGTAGTTGGATCTCTTACTACAGTTGTGGTTGAGGGTACTGAAGATTGGTAGTTCTTTATTTCAGTGACAAAATAATTTTGTGTAGTCATGGATCTGGCTCTGAAGCTTCTAAGTTTGGTTTTGAAAACTTATTTGAGAGTGATATTTTATAAAGGTTTACAGATGTAGTTTGAGTTGCAATTGGAGTGAATATTCTAAAGATATCTTTAGGAGGAAGCTATTTTGACTTGTAAGCATTTTGCATGATAAATCAGATGTCACTGTCTTGGTTTTTTCTTCTATATGTTGTTTGGGGTAAATTGACTCACTTACTCTGACAAACATGTCATATTTTATATTTATATATTTTTTTATGTAATTTTGTAGATACCTCCCAGGACCAGATGATATGCTAGTTTTGGACATTGCATATTCAATTTACAAACAATTTGAAGAATATCCAAATGCACTCCAAATTGCATTGTTCATGGATAATTCGCAGGTATGACACTGGAATTCTTTGCAGTGTCTCTTTTAACACTGTAGTTTCTGTTCAATTCTCCTTTAAGGAGTGTGTGTATCTATCTATCTATCAATATTATTTGTGAAATGATTTCTATCTTTTGTATCTTAAATTCTTGTGGCTTGAAACTAACTTGTTATGGTGCTATTGACAGCATGTGAGGGAGGTGTTCACCTCTTGTAATGATGTGCTGCGAAAGAAGCAATTCTGTTACATGCTTGCACGTCATGTAAGTCCTGGATTCTGTGTTAGTACTTTGTGAAGTTATCTTGGCTCAGGTTTCTTTGTATGTGAGGTAGCTGTGACACATCAGTTTTTTAACTGTGAAGTTATGCACCTAACTCTTTTTAGTTGTTGATGTTGACAAATGGCAAAGCTAGAGGGATAGATACTGTGAAGATTCTACTACCAGATTTACTTTTAGACTCTCTTTTGACAGATATTTATTGTGTTGATTGTTTACATGCAGGGAATTACTTTTGAGCTTGATGAGGAGATGGTTCCAGATGATGAAGACAGAGAATTGTTGCAGGAAATCATAAACAATTCTAAGTTAAGTGAAGGATATCTCACCCTTGCTCGTGATATTGAAGTCATGGAGCCCAAGTCCCCTGAGGATATATACAAGGTGTGATTTTGATTATAATTTTACTTTTGCTATAATATGAACTCTGTACCAGATATAACTTCCTGTTCATGCACAGTATTTAAATCTAATGCCCTGAAATTTAATTTTTACTTAACTAAATTATGGTTCAAATTGATAAAATAATGTACAAGTGAATCATGATTTTATTTTTTTTTGTATACATTAGTTTTTTCAGCTTGTACTGTGGTTGCTTTCTAAGAATTTTTGTTGATATTATATGTGTATTGTGTACCAGTTGGTTCTGATTTGCTATATACTTTTGTGGATTTTGAAATAATGCCTTGCTACAGAATTGCCGTATCACATTTATTTTTAGTGTTTTGGTACATAGGTTACTTAATCATTTTCTAATAATATTTCACATGAGATTTTGTTGCTAATTTATAAATGTAACAATTGAGTTTTGATGTGCTGGTTTCTGTCAAATTTGGAGCCTCACTATAAAAAAGAGCCTAGGTTAGTAACTGAAATAATTTATATTTTCGTCATCAATGGTGAGACATTAAATATTTGAATTATTTGTTTGAGGTGCATTTCATGCTAAAGCAGCAGCCGCATGTTCTGGTAGATGCTTCTGGTACTGAATTGCTTTATGTTGACATTAGCAATTAAACAACTTGAGATTGTGCTTGTATTCCATGTATCAGAAAAAAAAGTTTATAGATGTGCTACTTTTTGTCTCAAGTGTGCCACTTTGTTGATCAGCTGTGAACCTTATGTTTCACTCTGGTTGTTTCTCCTAGGCACATTTGCTTGATGGCCGGGCTAGTGCTGGTGCAAGTGTTGATTCAGCTAGACAGAACCTTGCTGCAACTTTTGTTAATGCATTTGTAAATGCTGGCTTTGGTCAGGTACAATGTTATTTAAAGATTCTATATGTTGTATTTGTTGTGATTTTGGGTTAATGATCTCTTCTATTCCTCAATCTTCTACTTCTCACTTCCCATTATCATTGCGCAGGATAAATTAATGACTGTTCCATCAGATTCTTCAAGCAGTGCTTCTTCTGGAAATTGGCTTTTCAAAAATAAGGAACATGGGAAGACTAGTGCTGCAGCTAGTCTGGTATGAATTTTCTTACCAAAACAATTTTTCTTATCCGTGGTTGGACCATATAAATTTCATTTTTAAGACTAGTGTATCATGACAGGGTATGATTTTACTCTGGGATGTTGACTCGGGACTTGCTCAAATTGACAAGTACTTCCATAGTAATGATAATCATGTCATTGCTGGTGCATTACTGGGAGTTGGAATTGTGAATTGTAGTATCAAGAATGACTGTGATCCTGTGAGTTTTTTTATTCTTACCTTTGCTAGATACGAGAGTATGACACATATCTTCTTAGTTTCTAAAGTAGATATCATTTTACTCCTTTTCAGGCAATGGCACTTCTAGGTGACTATATAGATAAAGAAGACACTTCAATCAGGATTGGTGCAATTATGGGTTTGGGAATTGCATATGCTGGTTCCCAGAATGAGCAGGTGTTCTGTTTTTCTCTAAATTTTTTGAAATCTTGTTAGTAATATTATTTGTTGAGATACATATTACTTACTATTTGCAAATGCATTTTTTAAAATATATTCTTGCTTCTTTCAGTTACGGGAGAAATTGACAGGTGTACTGAACGATTCTAAAGCTTCACTTGAGGTGCTTGCATTTGCTGCTATTTCTTTGGGCTTGATCTATGTGGGTTCTTGCAATGAAGAAATTGCTCAAGCAATTATATATACACTAATGGACCGGAGCGAGTCAGAGTTGGGAGAGCCCCTTACACGACTTTTACCTCTCGGTCTGGGTCTTCTATATCTTGGAAAGCAGGTAAACAGATGTCTGGCAATCTATTGTCTCTGCTTTTTGAATCATAGATTATTTTCTTTTCAATTCATTAATCTTCTTTAATTTCTGAATAACAATTGATAGTGAGTAGGGTTCTGCTATTGTTAAGGTGTAATATTCACTCTTTACATTGTGCTTTGTTACTGCAGGACAGTGTTGAGGCAACTGCCGAAGTTTCAAAGACTTTCAATGAAAAAATTAGAAAGTACTGTGACATGACACTCTTATCATGTGCCTATGCTGGAACTGGAAATGTTCTCAAGGTACAATCTTGTGATAAACTGGTTATGAATTTTTTTTAAAAAATGAAACTTCTGCTGCACCTTTCTATGTTTATAATTGCTGATTGCGGATGCATCTTTTTATTTTAATATTTTGCTGGTGCTTCTTTCTTGCAGGTTCAAAATCTGTTGGGTCATTGTTCACAACATCTTGATAAAGGTGAAACTCACCAAGGTCCTGCTGTGCTTGGAATTGCTATGGTAGCTATGGCTGAAGAATTGGGACTTGAGATGGCAATTCGATCATTAGAACATCTTCTACAATATGGAGAGCAGAATATTCGCCGAGCAGTTCCTTTGGCCCTTGGTCTACTCTGTATATCAAATCCAAAGGTAAAATGGACTTGCTTCCCTGCATTTTTATCACTTTGGCAGTGCTATCATTGAACAGTGTGAAACACATTACCTTGCTCTTAAAAGATGACATAGTTGTAGGGCTGCAAGATGCCACTAACTTTTGCTAACTTTTCTCTGAATAATTACAGGTCAATGTTATGGATACGTTAAGCAGACTTAGCCATGATACTGATTCGGAAGTAGCTATGGTAAGATGTTAGTCTCTTTTCTTTGAACATTTGGGTCTATATCTTATTTGTAGCTAAAACAATTAATATGCTTCAGGCGGCAGTTATATCCTTGGGTCTAATAGGTGCTGGAACGAACAATGCTCGAATTGCTGGCATGCTTCGCAATCTTTCAAGTTATTACTACAAGGATACCAGCCTTCTATTCTGCGTAAGCTTTCTCTAAGCTTTCCTCCTTATTTTCTAATTTCCACTGTTTTTATGGTCACCAATTTTCTTTTACCTTATCTATAGGTGCGGATTGCCCAAGGTCTTGTACATTTGGGAAAGGGCTTATTAACCCTTAATCCATATCATTCCGATCGCTTCCTACTATCACCGTAAGCAAACCTTTATCAGCCTTTCTGACTGAGCTGGTGGTGACTTAAAATGATGTTTACATCTTTACTGTAATATTATTTTCTAATCCACATTCTGTATCATTTTTACAGGACAGCACTTGCTGGATTAATTACCATGTTGCATGCTTGCCTAGACATGAAAGCTATTGTGCTGGGAAAATATCACTATGTTCTCTACTTCCTCGTTTTGGCAATGCAGGTTTGATTGGAGTTTCATTTCCTCTTTCCAGTCATAGACTCTTCCCCTTCCCCCATTTTAAACCATTCTCAGTTATATTTTGTAATTTGTTGCATCAGCCAAGGATGTTGTTGACTGTGGATGAGAACTTGAAGCCTCTGTCAGTGCCTGTTCGTGTTGGACAAGCCGTAGATGTTGTTGGACAAGCAGGTCGTCCGAAAACAATCACTGGCTTTCAGACCCACTCCACCCCTGTTCTCCTGGCTGCTGGGGACAGGGCTGAGCTGGCAACGGAAAAGTAATTCACCTATGCCTTAAAATTTTGAAACTGGCTTATATAGTAATTCTAATACTAACAATGATTTTTTCTTCAGATACATTCCCCTATCACCAATTCTTGAAGGTTTCGTAATTTTGAAGGAGAATCCAGATTACAGGGAAGAGTGAGAACCACGGTAGTGATGCTTTTTTCTTTTGTTCCAAGTGTCTGAACAGTAGTTAGTTAAAATGTATTTGAAATTGTGTCAAAATGTAGAAGAAATTATTTTTAAAATCATTTCTTCGTTTGGATAGAAAGATGATCAGAGAATCCTTTAGCTCGACAGTTTTTAATTTCTATTGATTGTGAGCATATTCTTGCACGAGAACTCTGGTCATGTATAACCATGATATACCGATTGATTCGAAAGATAAAAGTCTTTACGGTGTTGAAATGTTTTTATTTTTTAATCTTAATATTATTAATTACCCTTGTGTAAATTACATTTAACTAAAATTCATGAAGTACGTGCCAGTTAACAAAGTTTTAGAAGTGAACGTCTTGTACTAATTATTTGGCAGGTAATCCAATGGTAATGCTATTGACACTTATGCTTTGCTTATTTTTAAGGAGTGGGAAGGAGGAAATTTTAGCGGTGGGGAGAGTAGAAATTTTGACTTTGGAGAGAG
This sequence comes from Glycine max, assembly GCF_000004515.6. NCBI lineage: Eukaryota > Viridiplantae > Streptophyta > Magnoliopsida > Fabales > Fabaceae > Glycine > Glycine max. Next base: position 47,420,878 of record NC_038242.2, read on the forward strand.
TTTAAACTCTAGGTATTACTCCCAGATCAGTTGCCAACATTAGGTGCTGTAGTAACGATGTAGTTTTTTTTTTTTTTTGACAGAATAGTAACGAGAGTTAAAAGTTATATACTGTAAAATACTATTAAGAAAAATACACATGTATAGCCCAAAAGATGCCAGCAACTGAATAATGACCCCAAAAGCGTCATTATCTGGCTTTGGAAATTAAAATAAAACTAAAGAACACAAATGATATGACCTTCCTAAGCTCATCCTAACACGTAATTAATCTCCCATATTTTCGTTCGTGGATCCACTCAAAATTTCAAGTTTTCATAGAATGTCACAAAGAAACTAGCAGCAAAATAGCAAATCAAGGAGAAAAAATGCAATTGAAATAGTTTCACACTTATTTGACTAAACCCGTGTTATGAAATATGATTTGGTCATTGATTCCGTGAAGGTAGTGGGTCAATAAGTCAGTAGTTTAACTGGTGGGTTCGATTTGATCCAATATATATTAAAAATTTAAAATTATATTTGTATTAATTAGTTATAAGGATATAACTAACATGATTACAAAAAAATCATTCATACTCAAAAATTCAAAATAACAATTGATAACAATTAGACATCAAAATGATATCATAAAGGTGATTTATTTTTGTTTTTTTTGTAAAACTGATCAGGTCGGACCGGTTCAATCGAGATCCGGTGACCTAACCAGTTAGGTTTGACTAGATCATCCCGAGTCGATTACGTGACTAATCCAATAATAAAACCGGTCCGGTTTTATCGGTCAGGACGAATCGAGTTATCACTTGACTAAACCTTGAATGACAATGAAATGTTACTCACTTCAGAGCTCACATCATTTTTTTTGTCTAGAACACATGCTCCATTGGATGCAATCAATAAAATCCATGTCAATTTATTCACATACTCGGTGATTCAATAATTAATAGTACAAGGTTTAAGGTTAAGAAATATTTTTTTCGATGAATTTTTATAGTTTATAAATAATAAATTCATTTTCGGTTGTTGCTTCCAGCACTTACCAAGTTGTGCACTCTTTTTGAAATATTTTTGGATTGATCATTTCGGAAACTAAAAGACAGTGCAATTCAGAACGTAAAATTACATTCTGGATTGGTTATTCCAAAAAAGGAAAAAACCAAGTGCAGCAAACAATAGCCTTCCATTTGTTGAATTTTGGGCCACGCACAAATTGGGCCGTGACAAAGCCCAACGACGGTGTAACAGCCACGGTTTCAACTCTCAACCACACAAGAGTCAGGGTTTTAGACTTCGCAAAACCCTACGCCGATCCCAAACGATTCCGATCGCGAAAATGGCATCCGCCGCCGCCAGATCGATATTCCGATCATGCTCCGCCAGCCGGTCAGCGTTTCGCGTCGCATCGGAATCCAAACCGGTTCGTTCTCCGTTCCGTATCGCGTCCAATAAGCCTCTCTCGCAGTCCCAATCCACTCTCAGGTAATAAGCAACCCACGCATTCATGCATTACATGGAGCTTCTTTTTCGTGTTCTTCTGTTTGTAACTAATTGCGTTTGTGTGATAAGGTTCCCCGTGGAATTGAGTTCGTGTGTTGAATCGATGATGCCGTACCACACGGCCACTGCTTCTGCGCTCATGAATTCCATGCTTTCAATTTCAAGCCGCACGAGCGCTTGGATTCCCGAAGGTATCGTCAATTGTGCTAATACTTTTGGAAATTCAATGCGTTTGCGTGAAATTTTGAATGGCTTTGCTTTAGTTAGTGGAATTGTTGACTCTGTATAAATTAAAATTGACTTGCGACGGATTATTCTTTTGGATTTGAGTCATTTTTACAGTGAGAGGTGCACTTTAGAAGAAATTGAAATATTAGGCGATGGATTTCAGGAATTTCGTATTTTGTTTTACATGTGTGTATTTTATAATAACCACAACTTTTCGTCTAAAATGCACTTAACAGATGATCCAAATCTTAGGTAATCAATGATTAAATTACGTGTTGAAATATTACATGTAAATGCATGACAAATCATAAATGTGCTAAAATATCAAACCGTTGGGTTTTTTTTTATCAACCCTTTCCTACTTTAGAAGAACTGAATCCCAAATAATGTTATTGCTTTTCAAGCTGTTTGGTATATATTCGGTGTGGATTAGATATTTTGTTGAGAGGGGATTCAGAAGATATTTTACATTTTTTTCTTTTGGTCGTAAAAAATATTACAATTAGAACTAGTGAAAAATTTGTGTTATGCGGTCCCTCTTAGGTTAACTAGTTTGTGTTCCCTATGATTTCCTGACAATTGGATTTTTCTTTTGAATTTAGGTAGCTAGCATCTCTAGGATTCCTTGATGTTCTTTCTACAATTAATTTTCGGGTATGTTTTCTTTCGATTATTGAGTCCTATGAGATTTAATATATGATGAGGATGCATTCAAGATAAGAGATATATGTGTAATGTAATCTCACCATATTCATAGACAAAAGGCATTTTGTCTGTCTGATGCTTGACCATGTGTTTCTTATAATTACTAATCCTATATGTAAGATTGGGGGATTAGTTTATTCCCTGCTTCATCTTTTTTCCCCAGCCCATTTAACTAAATAATTTAGGCTTTGTTTGGTTGGGTGGAAAGAAAGTGAAGTAGAGAAAATGTTTGAAATTTGAATTGTATAGAAAGTGGAAGGAAATATTGTTTATGGATGTTTTCTTTGTTATCTATTTTCTTTCTTCTCATCCAAGCATATCCTTAGTGAAGCCATACCCACTCCTTTTGGTTGTAGGCCAAAAGCAGACTACTTGAAGATCAGGAAGCATAGATGGGATTGCAGGGACATTCTATGATATGATGTTCATCTTGAAACAAGATTTTGTTGTTGCTAGGAATAATTGCTATGCATCTATAACTAATTACTGAACATTATTTAGAGCACGTTTGTGTGCTCTCCTGGGTTTGTCGCACATCATTACGCAGAACTTTAGTTTACATTGCAGGTTTTTGTTCTCTTTTTTATGAACCATATTGTCCAATTTAAGAATCTTGGAAACATTTATCACTTATTAAGGAATTTAAAATGAAACAATGACTTTGTTTTCTTGTGTCTCCTTATTTTACATAAAGACATCACAATGTATGAGAAATTATTGATGAGAAGATGGAGATAAAATATTCCTCCATACTCTTGCAAGGGACTTAATTGCAGACTTTAAGTATTGTATATATCTGTATTATGTGATTGTGCTGCTAAATATGTTATAATATTAATAACCATATTTCAAACAAAAAAAATTCTGATTTGCTTGTGTGTTGCGTCAAGCATTATAGGGTCAATCACTAAATAAGGTTTATAATATACTGGTCTTTCCTGTTTAATCAGATTGCAATGATGATGTTTGATAAGGGTTAAGAAGATTGAAGCAAACTTTTACATAAAATCTGCAATGTATGAAAGTGTCTGCTGAAAAAATTAGGAGAGTTGACTTCGTCATTGTAGGGGCAAGTTGATTTCCAAAATGGAGATTTAAAACCTAGACCACCTGTACTTCATTTTCTTTCTATTTCAGATGCATTAGAGGCTTACAATTTTATCCACATGAACTTTAGTGCCTAAAGGCAATTAAGTTGGAAATGTAGTTCAAAGTACCAATAAAGTTTCATTTTGTTTTTCCATGTTTATTAGAATTTTCATATTGAATATTCTAGGGATGCTTAATGGATGTTAGAATTTGAGTATGTAATGAAATTTCTGTAATTCCAATACAACGATGCCTCTTAAGTTTGAATCTCAAACTAAGTTAAATGCATATTCCTTTTCTTGTTTCAATATATACTTTCTCCTTGTCAATGACTTGGATCTAATGAGTTGGCTTTGTGCTTATGGCTGACTAGATTCAGCTACTGGCATGTTTTCATGAAAAGTTTTATTGAATGGAAGACTCTTATTTCTGCACTGTTATCTTTCTGTATATAAGGGGTTATGATGTGTGATAAGTGATAACTAAGGAATGCAATAAAGATTAAGCTCAAAACGTCAAAGTTGGACTTTTTTTTGCTACTTCAAGTTTATTGTAATTTTAGTTTGAATACTCAAATTCTTTAATTGTAGATCTCTGCCAAATCCCCCATCCCCTCCGGCTCTTTCAAGTTCTGATTCAATCAGTGTTTTGCTTGTATAGGTCTGTGAGCTCTCCTAAAAGCAACCCTGGCTTGCAGAATCATGCTTGTCACTTTAATTTCCAGAAAGTGTTTTCCTTCTATCATATTAGAAGGACTTTGCCACCAGTTATCCTCAGAAGTGTTTCATAAAGATTTTAGCAGATCATGCACGAGATTATGTTTCGTACGGAAGTCTGAACTCTGAATTCTATAGTTACCCGATTATTACATTTTTACATCGAAGTTGATTGGTGCATGTACTATGGATAGTCTTTCACTTTTTTGTGTGGTTGCATAGAAATTTAATTTTGTAGGTATCATTTACAACAAATTATCACATCATCAGGCCTTGGTTCTACCCATTATCTTTTTCAACCTGATGCGTATGCTATTTAGTAGTTTTTGAACTTAACCATGCACTTTCCAAGAAAAAAATATTGGCCAAAACATCTCAGGTTAAGATTTATGAACACATTTAAATTAACTGTTTCCAAAATTATGATTGATTAGTACAATTGATGACTCTTGAAAACACTACATGCAAATAGTGTACTTCTGTTAATTTTATGGGACAAAACGGAGTCGAATCTTTTTAATCTATAATCCCCTGATTGGGGGGGGGGGGGTATTTTCAATCATGCATGTTGTATGCACTAACATAGAGTTTTTAAAAATTATAGGGACGTTGAGTTTTTCATATAGGGAGATGCTGAATTTTAAAAACAACCTTATGTTTGTAATGACTGAAATGTGCGCACAGGACGAGTCTCTCAACATACACTCAGATATTGACTGAAAAAAAAAATGGAAGCCATAAACCTTATGTTTGGCTTATTATATGAATATTGACAATTTCAAGAGCTTGTGTATGTGGGGGAGGGGGGGGGGCGGGGTGAATAAAATATTAAATAAATTTACACAGTTTACACACTTCAGCTAAAAGTAGTGGAATGTGGGATTGCAAAGTATATTGCATGTGATAAGCACTGCCTATTTGTATGGTCATGGAAACATAAGGCTTGATTTTGTGGAAAGAATTAGAGTTTCACTCTGTATATCCAATAGATATCAGAGGGATCTCAAGTGAATGGTCGTGCATAAACTGGAGTTTGATGACTTGATTTTTAATGGATCTCGAAGTGCATGCTGTGCATACACTACTCTACTTAAAGAGTGTTTGAAGGCTCTTAAATGTTTGGTTGGACCACTAACTGTGGAGATGCTTGGACGTGCAAAAAAGGCGACATCCATGTGGATGCAAAGAAGAAGAAATGATATATAATCATCGATAAATCAAAGTGAAAAAAGCTTTGTTTGGGAGATCAACACCTTGAAACTGTCCAACTTGTGTGAGAAAAATTATATAAAATCGTTAATAAATGAAAGTGAAAAACCTTCGTTTGGGAGATCAACACCTAGAGTGTGTGTTTGGGTTAACTTTCAATTCTACTAGAATCAATTCCAAAATCAAGTTAAAGGCCAAAACAACAAATAGTTGCTTCAATTTTTCATCATGATTTTGGGAGTCAAAATTGATTCTAGGAGGTATACAAACACACTGTGAAACTTGTTAGAAAAATTAAAATAAAATAAAAAAAATAAATGAAAATAAAATACAAAGTCTTAAACTAAACAACAGTAGTAAAAAAATTTCAGAACATGAATCAACAAAACACTATATTATACAATAAGCATAAAGGAAATAATTCAAGAGAGAAATTTTGTTAAGCTGGGTTGAAGCGCGCAAATGTTATCTTTAGAAAGAAAACACCCCCACTGCATTAGTGGAAAATCTGATTGCGCTCCTCTCCAAAGATACAACAACCCATTGGTTCCGATCGAAAGGATCCTCGAATCTTTTGAACACCAATGCTTTCTTAAAAATAAGTTTTTATAAGAGGAGAAAATTTTAGGGAGTAAGAAATCAACAATGCTCTTGTTGTGTATTTTCTAGGGAGGAGGAAAGATATATATATAGGCATAGACCCCTTATGTAACAACAAAAATCTGACTGTTGGAAACCAACTTGCAGATATCAAAACAAACCTAACGAATTACATTAACTCATTAAAGCAAAATCTTAGAAAATACAAAAAATCTAATTTTACGTAACAAATTCTAAAACAAATAGTTTATTTTATAAAAATAGAATTAATATAAGTAATATATTTTTATAAATTTTAAATTATAAAACAAATATTTATTAACATTCTCTCACATAATTTAAAATTTTAAAATATTTTATTAAAAAATAATTTGTATAGAAACGTAAGAGAAAGAACATGTGATATTGTATTTCGGTATAAGGAACCTTTCGGGTTTGAGCCTTATACCTAGTGTTTATGAACTTCCACCCAAGAAAAATGTAGTGACTTAATTGTCTTGAACTACACCTTCTTTAATCGGACTTTAGTACACAACCCCTACAATATTACCGTTCATTTAGGTTTTAATCAGTGGTAATGTGTTACACGGTCTTGTGCATGTATCTTGTTTCGTGAGTGTCACTTAGAGATTAGCCCATATCTCACAGTGGCAGCCCCACCACTAGGTGAATCCTCAAAGAGTGGTTTGTGACCCCCACCCCTACAATAATTGTCATCGGATTCATTAAGAGATATATATTTTTTTTACCAAAAATACACATATAAATACCTCAACCTTAATATTGCCGCAATTTATAATACACATCGTCATAGGAATGAGAAACGGAACAACTCTGCCAAATTTTATTTTGGTGTACTTTAGTCAACAAGTAATTTTGTTGTTACCAGTTAAACTCCATTCATGGGATCACCAATCACACGAAGACGGGTGTTTATTGTTGTAACTAAATAATTGGCTCTAGTGTCATTCCCCTCGACGACTCAAGTACTAGTTGACGTGTCAACCCTTTTGTAAGCAAATCCATAATATTATTTTCTAACATGACAAAGTCAAGAGAAATAACACCATGAGAAATCAAATTTCTGATAGACTTATTTCTCACTCTTAAGTATCTTTTTTTTCATTAAATTTTTTGCTAGTAACTTTAGATATAGCAACTTGACTATCACAATGCACTGAAATAGGAGGTATAGGCTTATTCAATAATGACAAATCACATAACAAATTTTTAAGAAACTTAACCTCACTAGTAGCAGGATCTAAAGCAATAATTTCTACTTCCATGGTAGAACGTGAAATAATAGTTTGTTTAACAGATTTTCATGATACTGCACCACCAACTAAAGTAAAGATATAACCACTTGTCAATTTTGTTTCATCAGAATCAGAAATCCAATTTGCATCACAAAACCCCTCAATTAATGTAGGAATACATGTATAATGTATGTCATCATTTTTCTTTATAAGCTTAATACCCAAAATCACATCTACATGACCAAGGTCTTTCATATCAAAATTATTAGACAAGAAAGACTTCACATCATTTATGAAATGCATATTACTACCAAATATCAATATGTTATTCACATACAAACATAATACACACATTTATTACTATTATTAATTTGAAAATCATATGAAAGAACAACTTGATCAAACTTTTCGTGCCATTGATTTGGAGCTTGTTTCAAACCATATAAAGATTTAACAACCAAGAATCTATAAGTAGTACTATGTAAAGAATATCCAACAAAAACATAATCAACAGTTTTTTGTCCAATTTTCCTTTTGTTATTAATAGGAATCTTAACCTTTACTAGACATTCTCACATTTTAAGATATTTCAGATTTGGTTCTTTTTTTCTCCATGGCTCATAAGGGTTTTTTTTAAATAAAAAAAATTGAGACACTTTATTAAGAATATGACATGCAAAATATAAAGCTTTACCCAAGTATTCATTTTATTGTTTTGTGTGTATTTTTCACATGTTTATTTTTTTTAGCAATGAGCTATATATAGAGAGGCAACCAGTCACCAACGTGTAGTAACAAAATACTTGCAGCAATAACAATAACTATAGACAATAGAAATTAAAAATCAAACAACAAACTTCTTAATTTTAAAGACTTGTAATGTTCACAAATGAATTTGATCAAGTAAAAGATAGTTTCCTAACATAGGAATATTCTTTCTTTAAAAAACATAATTGATAAAGAAAATATATTTTAATTTTAAATTTCAAATTATAAGAAAATATTTTTCAACAATCTCCCACTAATTTAAAATTTAAAGAAATGAAATCATATAATAAAAATATTTTTTAATGAAGCATAATACATTGCATCTTCATCCATTAATTTTTCAGACTTACTAAAAAAGGGACTCAATCATATCCATGACAGATATTTTGGTAAAACAGAATGCTACTGTAGAAAAGACTATGCAAGAAAAAAAATAGTTTTTCTCTCTAAGACTGTTAAAAAAATTAAAATAAAATAAAAAAAATGAGAAGAAAATACAAAATCTTAAACTAAACAACCGTAGCAACAAAACTTCAGAACATGAATCAACAAAGCACTATATTATACAATAAGCATAAAGGAAATAATTCAAGGGAGAAATTTTGTTAGTCTGGGCTGAAGCGCACAAACGCTATCCTTAGAGAGAAAACACCCTCACTGCACTAGTAGAAAAATCTAATTGCGCTCCTCTCCCAAGATACGACAACCCGTTGGTTCCGATCGTATGCAGCGAAAGGATCCCCGAACCTTCTGAACATCAATGCTCTTGCTCTCAAAAATATGTTTTTATAAGAAAAGGAAGAGAAAATTTTAGGGAGTAAGAAATCAACAACGCTCTTGTCCTGCTTGTGTGTGTTTTCTAGAGAGGAGGAAAAAGATATATATAGACATAGATCCCCTTATGTAACAACAAGAATATCACCGTTGGAAACCAACTTACAACTTACCGACATCATAACAAACGTAACAAATTACATTGACTCATTAAAGCAAAATCTTAAAAAAATATAGAAAATCTAATTTTATTTAACAGATTCTAAAACAAATAGTTTATTTTATAAAATAGAATTAATATAAATAATATATTTTTATAAATTTTTAATTATAAAACAAATATTTATTAACAAAACTGTCCAACTTGCCACAGAAGTTAAACAAGAAAGATTTGGTTACTGATATTTCTAATCTTTATTTGAATTCTTAAAACTCCTTTGCCTTTGTAACTTACTTTTTCTAATCTGTGAGGAAACTCTTTCTCAACAAGACCCAATTTAATCTTGCTATTTTTATATTGTTCAATTACTTCAGGTACTTCGGAAAAATGGTGTTGTATGGCAAATGAAACATTACATGTTTGTTAGGGAGGGAGGCTGTGATCTAACAACGAAAGTAACTTGAGGAAATCAATTAAAGAATGATTTCAAGAGACATAAATGCTTAAGAAACATTTGGATTTGAATTATGATTGTAGGCCAGTAAATATGAATCTTGATGGTGTTGCATCTCTCTAGTCTATTCAAACTTTAAATAGTAAGATTCTATACATATGGTTCGTTAGCAATTGACCAAATAAAAAGAAACACCTGAAAACACACCCAAATTTCAACAACTTTGTGCAGGTTTCAAATTTCAATGGATAAACCAAAACAACAAAAATTATTTATCCATGGCACAACAAGGAGGAAAATCTTGGGTTAGACAATTCATCAGACTACTTATGCTCGATCAAAGATTCAAATCAACCGGATAAACACTGTCAAATATGGTGTTCACAACATTTATGCCACAGGCTACTATGACAAAAGAAATGGAACATATAATGGTATTGTTAATTGTTCCTTCCAAAGTTGCATGTGTTTAATGATACTGCCTCCTATGCTTTTCATTAAGGCAAGGCAAATTTTTACTCCTGTTTTTTTATCCATCATTTAAATTCATAACATACAAATTAAGAAATGTAATTAATCTTTTCATTTTCATTATATTTATAATATAATATATTATTATCTCTAGTTTATCACTTCGACATTTCATATACTATTATTTATCTCTCTTCTTTTAATAAAGATATAATAATTAATATTATCTTAAAATTTAAAATGACAATAAATATAAACAAAAAATTTCTTCAACAGTGACACAAGAAAAAGGCAGCAGTATGTGTTTAGTAGATAATTCCCATATTTAATTGATACTGGTAGATTGCCTATACTTACTCTTGTACTCCATGTACCAGCATCTGCAGTGTTTTTTTTAAGTCAATTGTTGAATTTAAGAAAAAAGAAATAATCGCAGAAATGCATGATTGGATGAACTTAGAAGATTACCTAAAACCTTGCACCAACCCGGTTGTGCTAATGCTACCAGTTACTTTTTCTTTTCTATTTTGTTTGTTGAATTAATGAACCCTGTATCAACAATATAAGGATGTGAGAATATAAAGGCATAAAAGCATCATCTATAACAGCAATATCGATTTTTTTTTAATATATACTTCATGTACACAATGTATTTTTGGATTGGAAAAAGTGGCAAGAGGGTATTCTAACACAAACAGATAAAGGTACAGGTGGTGATGGTTGTGCAGTCCTAAAGAAAAGCTTCAACCCCACGTCCAGCTCTTACATCTCTATATATAGAGAATGCTTCTTCCATTATCTTAGCTTGGGCCAGCAATTTTGCTCTCTGTGTTCCAGAAGGATGAGTAGAGAAATAATCCCCAAAGGTAGAATCACCAGCAAATTTTCCCAACTTCTCATACACTTTAGGTGCCACCCGGGGATCATAACCAGCTGATGCAATTAACAGCAACCCGATGTAATCAGCTTCTACTTCCATCCTAAAAATTGTGAACATAGGCTGTGACCCCTCCATAATCAGCATTGCACCACAAAAAGGTCTTTATAATTACAATTCCATTTCAATAATCTTAAAGGTTTTACCATGATGGGAATCCTATAAACATGAAATTCATGCATTGAAGAATCATGTACCAAGTTATGTCACACCTATCTTGAACACTCACCATCTATTTATCACTCGCTCATTTGCTAAATTCGTTCACGTATTAACTCATGTAGATGTTTAATTGTTAGGCATCGGGGTACAAGACTATTTAGTAAGCATGCCATTTAGTAATTAAGCTTGAATTGGTTTCTGTTTTTCTTTACCCTCTTCTCCTGTAATGCAACATAATCTTATTCAACTAATTGATAGCATAAGCTCAAATTATCTTTCACATGTAACAAAAGTGTAAGCATAAGGTTCAACAGTCATATTGAAGGAAAATTGTGATAAGCTATTAGTTCTGTTTAGACTAGCAAAGCAATTTATTTGGATGGCCTACAATGCAGCAACATTGCTCCACAACTCAACATATTTCAACATGTCGTGACAAATATCATTTTTCTATGAAATGAATATACTACAATTGAAGACCATACAGAAAATCAATTGGTTAGAAAGAGACAGTAAACAAAGCATACCGCCTGGAGAAAGGTAGGTGCAAGAAAAGGGATGAGATTATGTTGACAATATCAGGTATGAAAAGTAGATAAAGTATCAATTGTAGAATAGCAAACCACAGGTTCTTTGTAATCCCCTCTGCATTGTGTCTAGCCACAACATGTCCAACCTAATTAACAAGAAAATCTGTATAAACTGACATGTCTGCATATCATTCGTGCATATAACAAATTAGCAAAGTGTAAGCTGTAGGTCTTTGATGCTAGGAATATTGAACTACAAAAGCAAGGAGTTAAACCAAGCACAAGTATAATACCTCATGTCCAATAATAGTTGCTATCTCTGCATCACTTTTAAAATGATCAAACAAGCCAGTGAACACAACTATCTTCCCACCAGGTAAGCAGAAGGCATTAAGATCCGGCTTATTTACCACCAAAATTTCCCAATCCAATCCAACCAAATGTGATGTAGCAATCAGTGACCCTCTTTCCTGACCATTTTTCCGGCTTAGTCGAACCCATTTTCCATCAAGAATCTTATTCTCCTTGTGGCAACTCCCTTCAACCTTCTCTTCACTACCAACCAATGCACTCAATGTCTCCCTTCCATCTCCTTCAACCGGCATAGCATGCTCTGATGCATACCCAAAATCATTCCACCCCTGCTCCTTCATCAACCTTCTCAGCAATGCATCAATTATTTCATTAGCTATCATTGTCACCCTCACACTTTCGGGATGTATAGGAGGCAATATTTTCCCCTCAAAATCAGCCTTGATTTGTTCAAACTGGCTCTCCCCAAGCCTCCTCTCCATGGCTTTTGACAACAGAATCAAATGGGTTCGCTTGGTGTAAGGAACTGTTTCCAAGTTCCCAAAAAACACAGTGATTAAAACCCAACCAACCATCACAGCAACAAAAATATGTCTAGAATTCTGAAACCAATGCCTTGGCCCCCTTGGCTTGAAATGGCGCACATTGCAAGGATCAACATAGTAAAATCTATTAGCCCCCAAAAGAAACGGATTGTGAAAGTTCCCGTTAACTCCAACAACACCTTGTGCTCCTAGTCTCTGAGAAATTGAACAACACAAAGACAACCCACTAAATCTAGCTCCTTTTGAACCTGAATCCAAATAGCCAGATTGCCAAATCCTTGAACTATGCTGAAAAATGGGATTTTGAGGCACGACCCTTGAAGCCAAGCTGTGAAAACGATCAAGAGCAAGCTTTCCCCTTCTGTACCATCCCATGATCTAGAAAACACCAAATCCAAACCACGAAAAAAAGGGGGAGGGGGATTTGAAGTTTTAGAGAAATTCAAAATTCAGGGTCTTTACTGAATCAAAGTCTCAATCTAGCTGAATAAGAGTGGAAAAACATGGAAGGTTTACAAACATGGCACTGTTAAGAAATTGAAGAATCTAGGTAGAGAGAACACAGAAACACATGTGACAGGTCGTGTTTAGTTGTTTCAAAACTACGCAAAACCACATTAGCTATTGCACACTACATATGAAGAGCACCATGGCAACACACTCCTTGGAATCACGACTTACTCCAATTTGGTTAAAAATAAAATTCAAAACATGCACCCTTCCCCTAAAATTAAAATCGGTTATACAATTTTGGTGAAAAAAAGAGTCTAAGAAATCAGCCTTTACACTATATAATAAGTCATAACACGGTTAGAAGACTACTCTTTTGCCTCTTGTCGTACACAAGATTTGAGCTATCACACAACATTAGACAAATTAGCAATCTTCTAAAAATATTCATGGTTTTAAATTGCCGTCCACAACCGCAATTGCAGCCGCAGCCCCCAACCTTAAGGTTTTTTTTTACACTCACCCCGACTGCAATTGTAGTCGCATCAGCTGCATTTTCCCACAATTTCTGGCAATTATCAAGAATTGCGGCAAGACCGTAACCGCCAATAAAAACCAGGACAATGACGGTATTTTATAACTAAAACAAATGGTAGAAACTAATCTCTCAATGTTTTCTTTCAATAAGAAAGCGAGAAGTAATTTCATCTTGTAAAGAAACTAAATTTTTTATTTGACCTAATATAATATAAACACCGAACATGAGGTTAATGAAGAAAACATTACATTGGTGAAAGCTTTTGAAGATGACAGTCTACGACGCTAAAACACGATTGAATATACTATGGAATGAAGAAAAGAAAAGAATGGAAGGAGTAGTACGGTGTTGAATGCGATTATTGAAGAAACATTGGATTTTATTGCCTTCCATCAAAGTTTTATGCTATGATGATTATTGCCTTCCTCAAAGCATCCGCAACCGCAACTAGAGCTATTCAAAAACGGATTCGGGGAAAAACCAAATAGAACCGGTTCCGAAACGGTTCAGGTTTTAAACCAAATTTCAGAACCTGTTTTAAAAACCACTTCAGAACCGTTTTAAGAAATTGGTTCAAGACTTAACTTGTTTCTAACCAGTTTTAAACTAATTTTAAGAATCAAATCGGTTTCAAACAACTTTTCAAATTATTTTTTTTTTTTTAAAATACCGATTTTAATTGGTTATTGAGTGAACCAAACCATTTTTAAAACTAGTTTAATTCAAACTGAACTTATTTGGAAGAACAATTTAGTTTTATTTAAGTAAATTGGTTCGATTTTCAAAAATCTGTTCGGTTTGATACGGTTCAATGCAAATCGGTTTACATGCACACCTCTATCTGCAAGGATTCCTTGTCCATAATATTTCACAACCAATGTATAGTGAACACGTGTCTTGCACTAGTAATAACTCAATTTCGGCTTCATGAAAACATATATGTTAAATGAAAAATATCAACGATACAATTTTTAACATAATCTAAAAAGTCTAGACTTATTAGACTCAAGCATTCCCAAGCCCCTGGTCATTTTTTCTTTTTTCTTTTTTCGTGGTTAGGCTTGATCTCAAGCCATTTTTTTGTATTTCTTCAGTTTGGGCCAATCTTAGTTTGTTTTTCTTTAGTTTCAAAGGCCCATTTTTTGTTGGATTAATACAGGCGTTTAACATTTTTAAGTTTGGAAAGTACCATATCATCTAAAAGTCTAGACTGATTGGTCTCAAGCATTTCAAACTTATATATGCTTCAGTTTCTTTTATTTTATTCGATGTGGGACTTAGTTCTTAAAGAATATCCAATAGAGAAAGCATTCAGACATATAAGATGACACCATGGGTGGGGCATAATTGCAAGGATGGAGTTCCATCTCAAGCAACATGTCACTTTAATGTCAACAACCCATTTAAGAAAGTCATCTACATTAGATGTCATGATTGATCAAAGAAAGATTCCTAAATGATCCATACTAGCAATTGGATAATTAATTTAACAATATATTTTTTTGAAAAACATGATCTCTGCTATTTCAAAATAATTTAGAAAATGGTGATTCAATAAAGAGTTAACACTATGGTTGAGGCTACTGGAGAAATAAACATTCCCCTGTAAACACAATGAAGGGAAACGACTCTATAATCCTAAAGGATAATTCTAATATCTCTAATAATAGTCCAACACAACAATTACAATTAACACAATAACGCAAGAGGAAGAAATGGACAACTAAGAGTCAATGGGAAGTGGAAAAGATAAACGCACAAACATGTTTTAGAAGATATGAGAACCAAAGAATGACATTGAAATTGTTTCAAAAAGGAAAACATAATGAGAAATGTAAAACGTGACCAATGTTTTAAAATAAGTATAAATTGTAATGTTAAAATCAAATGAAAGGTGGAGTTGAGGAGTAACTTTAATAAGTTACTCTTAAAGTAACTTGATATTTCTCTTTTAAAGTTACTCTTGATTAAGCATATCCTACCTCCAAAGGATAAATGTCTTCGCCTCTACGTAGACAGTTTCCTTTTCATTTTTTCATAAATTGTTTTCCACGTGTCCTTATTTCTTGGATTGGCTCCCATTGGGATCCTCGAATACACAAACAATATAGTATTGATAGAATAGTTCTACAAAGACGCATATTGAATTATATATCTTTCTTCCACTCCAATCCCAAACAAGTTACTTTTGCAAAAGTTCACTTTTAGACCCACTGCTAACTCAAATCCTTTCAAAATACACTTCAAAGTTGTTGTACTTTGCATTGAATGTTCACAAAAAAATAATGCATCATCTGCATGTTGTAGAATTCACACTTCCATTTTCGCAACCCCCACTTTTTCCTTTGAACATTCCTTTTCTAATTGTCTCTTTCATAAGATCTGTTAACCCTTCTGCCACTACCAGGAATAGAAAAGATGTTAGAGGGTCTCACTGTCTTACCCCCTCTCCATGCTAAATTTCAACATTGGACTCTCATTTACAAGTATTGATACCATAGTTTGATTCCAAACACACATTTACTCATTTAATCCATTTATTGCAAAATTTCATCCTTATCATCATGTAAATTAGGAAATCGCACTTCACTGAATTATGCTTTTTCAAATTTCACCTTAAACACAAAGCATGAATTTTTTTCAATTTGGCTTCATCAACTATCTCATTTGCCACTAGATCTCCATCAAGCATATTCCTAACTCCTAGAAAGGCAGATTGGCTCTCATCAATCACTTTTCCCAAAACCAACCTCAAGCGCTTAGACATCAATTTCACCATAATCTTATACAAACAACCTATTAGAGAGATAGGTCTATAATCACCCCAAACATTAAGTATTTTCCTTTTGTGGCACAAGAGCGATGAAAAGAAAATTTGAACCTTTAGGTAGGATCCATTTGTGTTGAATTCTTGTACTGCCCTAATGATATCATCCTTTACCACATTCTTGAAGCTTTTTAAAAACTTGAAGTTAAACCCATCTTGCCTCGAATTTTTGTCCCCTTCACATTCCCACGCGGCCTTTTTTTATCTCTTCTTCAGTGAACATAGTTGTCAACATATGGTTATCTTCCTCATTGATAGTCATGAAACTTGCTCATTATAGCTCAATTACTTATAGTTCCTTTTCTTGAATCTTTCACAAATCAATCTCTTTACTACTCTTTTACCCTAGTCGGTTCTTCCACCCAAACACTCATCTCACACTTTTATGCCTTTTACATTATTTTCCCTCATCCTCCAATAGATTATCAAATGGCACTACCAAGTATTAGGATTTTTTTTTTTTACCAAAATGGGTTTTTTTGTAAAACAATTTACCAAATTGGATGTTTTTTAAAATTATTTATCTGTTAGGGGTGATTTTTGTCATGTAAGATGTAGAAGGCGCTTCTTGTGTTCAAGCTTCATGTTTTTGTAGGAGGCGTCAGGCTAACATTTGATACGAGTTCAGGTGTTTTGTCAATAAAAGAACCGTCAGGTAGAGATTTACTTTCTTGTTTGCAAAGGAAACACCACCTTGACTGTCTCTACCCTTCCTTTTTCATTTGCAAAGGAGGCACCACTTTGTCTATCTTCATACTTGCTTTTTTTTTTCTTTTGTAAAGGAGGTGCCACTCTATTTGCCTTCACCCATGCATCTTCCTTTTTAGATGTTTTCTAAAATGCATGATACTATGGGTATGGGTATGTTTGATCCACCTTTTTGTTGGATTAAAAGCTACTTTAAAATAAAAGTAGAAGTTCTTTGGTGATTTCATTTTTTTAGTTTAAAAGTTGCTTTTAAGTTAAAAGTTGTTTGGTATATTTAATTTTATTTAAAACTACTCATCTTGTTTAATAGAAAAGTATATTTGCAACAATAAAAAACTATAAAATTAATAATAAAAATAAAATATAAAAATTAAAATTATCATAAACTCTACCGACTATGATAAGATAATAACTTATTTTATAACCAATTCATCGGTGGATATATAAATCTATTGATGTAACACTGTCATTCAACAAATAATTTGATTAGTCTAGTTTAAATTGAAAAAATATTCCTATTTTGTAAAAAGAAAAGGTCAACCTGTGGACTATATATATATATATATATATATATATATATATATATATATATATATATATATATATATATATATATGCAAAAGGCTTAGCACCTAGCTCTGTTTTCATCACACGACATACAAGGCGGAAAGTGGCTATACATTTCAATAAAAGAGAAAAAGAATAGAAAGATGAAATGTCATTCGATGGATCGAACTGTCGATTTTGTAAAATAAGCTCCGCCTAAGTCAAAAATAAGTTCATCCTGATACCTTTTTCAAAAGCTCAATTTCTTTTAATTTTGTTCTTATTAAATAAGTTACTTACTCTCTTCGATCTAGAATAGAAATAATAAAATTATCTTATTTTTTTATCTTAAATATAAATAAATTTCAATTAATAAAAATTTATTTAATAAAACTATTTTAAAAATACTCTTCATTTAATAAAATCAAATTTTTTAGGCATAATATCAATTTTCAATAAAAGATAATATACAGAAAAAATAATTAAAACTTGATATCATACATAAAAAATGTAAAACATATTTTTTTCTTCTTATAATCCATATGAAAAGTATAATAATTTATTTTAAAATTTGTTTGGTCCAACTTCTCCTATTAAAGAGAAAAACATAGTTGCTATATTCACTTCCCTTCTTTGATTATCCACTCCTTTATTTAATTTATTTTTCAAAAATGTCATCTTTCAAAAAATAACACCCCCTTCCCCTGTTGATAGTTCTGAAAAAGTCACTCATCCACCACAACTAGGACACCACATCATCCCCTCCCTCACCATCTCTAACCTAAGGGGCACATTAGATGCATCACAAAGAATGTGTGACATGAATGTGTGACTGAGGGAGGAAAGATGCTGTGTCCTAATTGGAAGTGGGTGATTTTTCAATAACTACCTAATTGGAAGTGGGTGATTTTTCAATAACTATCAACAGGGGGAGGAGGGAGTGTATTTTTTGAAAACAAATTAAAAAGGGGACTGAATATAGCAAAACCTGAGGAACAGAAGTAAGAAAAAAAAATCTGAGCCAATTGGCCCAACATGCCCTATATTTTTTTTTCTACAAAGTAAAAAAATAACAAATATTTTCTATTTACATTTTTTTCTACGAAGTAAAAGTAGCAACAATTATTTTCTACTATCCTCCTGTTCACAACTTTTCTTCTTTTGGATGACAAATAATTTATTTTTCTGAGACCATTATTTTGAAATCTGGTTGGTTGAGAGGCTTTGTAGTGTTGATACTCTTTTAAGTCAAAGCATTCTCTCCGATTTTCACCTTTTTTTCTTTTCAATCCGATTTTCTTTTTTACTTACCCAACGTATATGATTTTTACAATGCCAATCTAATTTACACATTGTCTTCTATTTCGTTTGTGCAAAAGTTAAATAAAGAGTAAAAAAAAAGAAAAATATATTATTTTGGCAACATACAAGCATTGTAATGCCACTCCAAGGTGGCACTAAAAAAAATGCCAAAGTGCACATTATTTTGGTCTTCTGATATTCAGATTCATGCATTCAACAATTATCCATAAAAAAAATAGTCATTCTTGAAAGCTAACATCTACATTATAACTTTTCATATGAAAGATAAATATTACAATTGTCAGCATTGAAGGAAAAATGCCATTGTTCTTTCATATCATAAGCTATTCAGCAGGCAAAGCCTATTGCACGGCACACGAATGGTAACATCCAAATCATAACTCATCCTCCACAACTTTCCTCACCAAAAAGCTATTAGACTTTTGATTAATCTACAAAGACAAAGGCTTGATGTAATAATAGTTGTTGTAACCATCCAAATTACAAAAGGTGAAAAATAATCATGTATTCATAACATACCTCAATGTAAAAATTGTAAACAATGTGAAATGCTGGTAAACAATGCATTTTATTTGGTCATTGTTGATGACAAGTAGAAGTTCCAAAATACTGAGCCCATTGACATGAAAGCCACTCGGGCTTGAAGAGGCACCACCCTATACATACACCATAAAAATAGCCAAGGAATGTAAGACTTGCAATCTAAACAATTCAAACCATATATGATATAACTAGATTACTATAAAGATATTTGAAAGCTAGAGCAAGTATGATTGAAGTTAGTAAAGTTCATCACAGTTATACCTACATCATGAGGTGTCCCTGAAAATTAACATCCCAATCTAGGGATTTAAAAAGTTGAGTATAATCTATTACTTATATTTCTATAAATCAAGAAGAAGAAAAAGAAAAAAAGAATTTTGCACAATGGATTGGAGCATTTCAACACGAACATTAAGAAACCAAGACAACAAATATACTTATAGAGATTTTCTGTTAGCTGTTAATTAAAAACTGAACGAATCAGGGTCTATGTATGAACTGCAACTGTGAAGCACTTTAACAATTTCCTACCACTTTAACCAAGGGACAAAATAGCATACGCAACCTGTGAAGCACAGATTCTAACCGGGACACAAAACACAACATGGACACTCTCACATGACTATTGTCCAAAATAGAGGTCACCAAGACATCAAATATATATAAAATAAGCCTTGGTTGGAATTTTTTTTTTTTTATAAAGAGTCATTATTTTACAATATAATGACTTTATCTCTTCATAAAAAAAAAAATCCAAAAATAAGATGAATATATCTTTCTTGAAAGATATATTCATCTTTTTGAAATAACTTGCTAAGTTTTCTTTTCTTTTCTATGATAATGAACCTCACAAAAGACAATACTAAGACATTATTTTTTAATATTTTTATCTTACATTTTAATCTGACTTTATTTTAATTTTAAATAAGAATTTTTTTTAATAACATCAATGTCCTTGAAGTTTCCATCCAAATGGATGTGGGCTCAAGTGTATGAGCTGTAAGGAAGTGTCAAAGATGACAAAATATAGTTTTTTAACTAAACATCAAGTGAGGAATATCCAAACACGTGTCATACGGATGTTGGGGAAGTATCAGTGTCAAAGATGCATTCGATACTCCGACACTTCAAACAAGAAGAGTGTTCATGATTCATAGTATTCATGATTCACACACACATATATATTAAAGCATGAGAAAAGAACTATGATGTCATTGATCTTCAATTCAGTTGAAAAAGAAAAAGGAAACAGTTGCAGATGGAGGGTAGATTATCAGTGTTCAACAAGGTTTTAAAAATCTAAGCAGTCAATGAGCTGGTGAAGGTACTAGTTCATGTTTCATAATCTGACTATGGTTGAACCATGGTTGTACTAGTGATAAATAGTTACATATATATTTCTTAAAAATAAGTCAATTTCTGTTAGAAAAAATGTAACTTGGCATTGAGTTTTTATTTTTGTAAGGAAAAATGTTTTGGATTCAATTAAGAAAAGGTTAAATTAGTTTTTTAGTCCTCTAATTTATTTTTTAGATTTAATTTGGTCCTCTAGTTTTTTTTTGGGTTCAATTTAGTCCTCTAATTTTTTAAATCGATTCAATTTGATCCTTCAATCTAAATTATAAAAAATACACTTTGTGGCGGTTCAAAACCGCCACTAAAGTGGTTTTAAACAGCTACAAAATACATATTTCCCAAAAAAAAAATGAATTGGTTTTAAAAATTAGAGGATCAAATTAAACAAAAAAAAATTAGGGGGCCAAATTGAATCGGTTTTAAAAATAAGGACCAAATTGAATCCAAAAAAAATTAGAGAACCAAATTGAACCCAAAATAAATTAGGGGACCAAAAAACTAATTTAACCTTGAGAAAATGAAAAACAATTGGTTCAAAATTCAAACTAGTTCACCACTGGTTTTCACCGATTCTGTGACCATCCAATTTTTTATGGTGGAATGACTTGGCACATGATTCACTGGTTTACTATTCCAACTGGCTGTCTGGTCTGGTTTTTTTATAACATTGGTAATTTGGTATTGACTAAAGCAGAAGGACTTCATATACATGATATAAAAGCATTTTGCAAATCTGAATATGGTACTACCTATTTGACACCACTATTCATCATGCTACATAAATTTGTCATGAATTAATTTAATTGTTAGAACTTGCAAGTTCACTTAATAACAGTTTCTATTTGACACCACTATTCATCATGCTACATAAATTTTTCGTGAATTAATTTAATTGTTAGAACTTACAGGATGAAAATGCCTCTCATTTGTAAAAGAGCATTTTTTTATGGCAACTTGGCAAGGGAATTTATTTTGTTTTTGTATTGTTATTGGAATTTCCAAAAGCACACTTAATAGAAAAAGGAAAATGGTAAACATAAGTAGAAGATTAATTGAAGGATATGAAGATGCACACCAGAAATTTAATACACTGACAGGGATCCAGAATCTAAATCCTGCACAAACAAATTAGACAGAAAGTCTATCAACCATATGAAATATGAAATATGCATCAACATATTATGATAAATATCAATTAGGCAACAAGGTTTGTACCATAAAGTAGCGTTGGAAGAGCATCTCTTCTGTATTTTTCTGGAAGCTCAGAGAGCTTCTGTAGCCATAAATTATTCCATGCAAAAACAACAGCAATGACACATGGACCTAACACAATCTGGTTTAGTACAACCTGCCAGAAGGGAAGAAACAAAGATAACATAGAAGGTATCACCACTATCCTTGCCTCCTGCTTGCTCCTATAAATTAAATTAAATACAATTATAAAGCATATTACCTTTAACACTAGGTTCTGGACTGTTGGTTTGGGGAGACAGTGGTCAAGGCACTGGTACCAGGCATAAGAACCAGGACCATATAAAAGGAATCCATATGAAGTCATTCGCAGAGCACGCAGCCAATCATGGTCTGAAAGGTATCTCCACAATTCATCCTATAACAACCCTTTTTGGTTACTAACAAACCCCCCAAAGTATCTTTAATATGCATTATTGCATAGAAAAAACATAGCAGCTCTCATTCACCATCTTAATGTTATAAAAACACATTGCACTAGGTTTCTGACCTATGAAACTCTGGTACTTCTATTTACTTCATGTATCCATATCTAAAACTTATTTGATACGGATACTCTTGGATACTTCATCAGTATGTATCTATAAATTATCCAAGCCTTTAAAAAAAGTTATGAAAATCTTTTTTTGATGAAAGTTATGAAAATCTAATATAGCTATATATGAGACGCAAAAGCATGTATAATGTATAACATAAAACATAAAGGCATTGTCCCTTAATGAATCAAAAAATGGAAATTCTCCTCTTTATGGATGATCTGAAGAGAGGAATGAAATTGCTACTATTCCTATTTGTACGCAATAATATGAAGGATTTACAATGGCAGTGGTTTATAAATTTGATCTTGTTAATAGTAATGTTCAAGAAACATGTTCTTAATTTGGATTTGCATAATTGTAATTATATATTGATTTATTATGTTTATAATTTTTTATGCATATCTAGATATGTGTATTACACATATTGGATATGTATCGTATTTGGATCACTTATCGTATATGTGGATCTTAGTTTCTGACCAGATAAAAAGTATCAAATTGCGACCAGAAAAAACATACATGCAGTTCTCAACTTATTAATAAATTCATCTTTCTTACGTTTGTATAGGTGAAAAGACAAATATATAAACAGTAACACTACAAAGAATGAAAGTAGATCATTGAAACAGCAAAAATAGAACAAATTTCAGTCGGGAACCTTCATGCATTTAAGTACTAATTTTCCTTCAGAAAAAGCTGTGAAGATGTAAGATTTCTTCTCAAATTCAAAGAGAGTACTAACAGACAATACTAGTTTCATGTAAAATTAAGCAATTAACCACCCTTCATGCATTTAAGTACTAATTTTCCTTCAGAAAAAGCTGTGAAGATGTAAGATTTCTTCTCAAATTCAAAGAGAGTACTAACAGACAATACTAGTTTCATGTAAAATTAAGCAATTAACCACCCTTTTCAAGAAAGTAGTGTATCATAATTTTTCAGCTCTAAGGAAATATAAGGTTGGTTAGGTGGTGAACCGAGAAGGAAGGGATAAGTGGTAGGTTTTCTCACTCTCTTGAATGAATTAACAATAACAAAGTTACAATCTTTGTACTCACCTGAGAAACACTGCCACCGCCCTCCTTTGCTTTCCTCCAACGGTGGCTGAGCTGAGCGATTGTGTCGCCGGTGAGGGCGAGGGAGGCGGCGGTCACCGCCTGCTTCACCGGAAACCGGTAACCGCCTCCGCCGGCCGCATCCGCCGAACCCGAATTGGAGCGAATACGACGCCGTCGAGACTGCGGTAACGGATTCCATTTCCACAGCCCCCAACAACCACTCCCAATAGCGTCCATTCCCCAAATACTACCCTCAAAGCACGTGACTTTTTAGCTTTTATAGCAAAACACCAACATGGAACCAAAGAAACACTAAAACGCACCGTTTCTTGTTCAATTTTGCCGTATCTAAATTACATTAAAGTAGTGGTTCTCAAATTTTTCTGGTTTCAAAATGCAATTCAAGGCGAAAAGCAACAAGCTTTTCTCCAATTGCTCAGTTGGGTCTTGAGCATGAGTGGCACTTCTTTTGTTCTCCAAAAGCAACAATCTTTCTCCAATTATCCCAATTGGGTCTCCAACTTTCTGTTGTTGTTCCTTGTTATTGTTATTATGAGTTACTCAGGTGAGTTTTTATTGCATCTTACACAAAAGTGCAAAAAGCTTCAAAAACAAATGAAGCAAATCCATTCCCTCATAATCACCAATGGCCACCTCCATCAACACCAAAATGTTCCATCATCATCATTATCCCTTCCATGGATGCCTACTCTTCTCTACAATGCCCTCATCAGTGCCTATCACATTCACAACCACAACAAGGCTCTTTCCATTTTCACTCACATGCTTGCAAACCAAGCCCCGCCCAATAGTCACACTTTCCCTCCTCTTCTCAAAATTTCCCCTCTTCCTTTGGGTGCTACCCTTCACTCACAGACCCTCAAGCGTGGCCTTTTATCTGACGGCTTCATTCTCACTACCCTCCTTGCTCTCTATGCAAGAAACCACCTCCTTCCTCATGCACGCATGGTGTTTGAGGAATTTCCCATGTTTTGCATTGTTGCGTGCAACGCAATGATCAATGCTTTCTCCATGAATGGGGACATGGAGGCTGCTGTGGCTCTCTTTGAACGCATGCCCCGAAGGGATGTCTTCTCGTGGACGACTGTTGTGGATGGTTTTGCTTTGAAGGGGAATTTCGGTGCCTCGATTCGGTTTTTCAGGAACATGATGAATCATAAGGATGTGGTGGCCGGTTTGGTGAAGCCTAATGAGGCTACTTGTTCTAGTGTGCTCTCTTCTTGTGCCAATTTAGATGGTAAAGCAGCTCTTGATTGGGGAAAACAGGTTCATGGTTATGTAGTGATGAATGAGGTCAAGTTGGGAGTTTTTGTGGGAACTTCGTTGATACATCTTTATGGGAAAATGGGGTGCTTGAGTAATGCTGAGAATGTTTTCAGAGTAATGGTTGTCAGAGAGGTATGCACTTGGAATGCAATGATTTCTTCATTGGCTTCCCATGGTAGAGAGAAGAATGCTCTGGACATGTTTGATAGGATGAAGCTTCATGGGTTGAAACCAAATAGCATTACCTTTGCTGCAGTTCTTACAGCGTGTGCTCGAGGAAATTTGGTTAGGGAAGGATTGGATTTGTTTCGATCAATGTGGTATGACTTTGGAATAGAGCCAAATTTGAAGCACTATGGATGCGTGATTGATCTTTTGGGTAGAGCAGGGCATATTGAAGAAGCAGCTGAAATCATAAGAAATATGCCTTTTCAGCCTGATGCATCTGTTTTGGGAGCATTTTTGGGAGCATGTAGGATTCATGGAGCTATTGAACTAGGAGAAGAAATAGGAAAAAATATGCTTAGATTGCAGACACAACACTCTGGCCAATATGTGTTATTGTCAAGCATGAATGCGGAGAAGGAAAGATGGGATCGTGCTGCTAATCTGAGGAGAGAAATAATGGAGGCTGGAATTCAGAAAATTCCAGCATACAGTATGCTTCACTTGACATAACTATTTTTATTTTGGTCTGAAAAATTATTATATGTTTTTATTGAAATTGTTACAAATTTTTAGGATATTCTTAAATATAATATGTACGAAAATGATAGAATATCCTAGAACTATAGTGTATGAATATGGGAGAACAATTTAGAACTATGATGTGTATGAATATAGTAGAACAATCTAGAATTATAAGTGTATGTATAAGATAGAAGAATCAACAACTATCATGATACTAATCTATCATGAAAACTCCAGAAAAACCTAAAGTAATGTAGAAGCATTCATTACCATTGCGAGGTTGGTGACTTGAACCTTGGTATGTTGTAATTGATAATCCAAGAAATCAATGAGATAGCCTTCTTTCTAAAACAATTCTCTAAAACTATCAACTATCACCTAATCAATTACTAACAGTGGTATCAGAGCTACGTTCGGTCATACATTGGGTGTAGTTATATTACCTACCTACCATTACAAAATCCTACCAACTATCAATAGTTTTCATTAATAATAAAAAAGAATTTTTACAATTATTTTAATTATTGGTATATCTTTTATTTATAAGATAGAATAACTTTTCATTCATTTTAAGGTTTGGTATCCTCCAACATCCCCATATAGTTATTACTCATTCGACCATTGACACTTGAAAGTTCAAAATAAGTATTAAAATCTAAATTTTACTGTTTTGTGACAAACAAAAAAGTTGGAAGAAACTGTGTTGTGTTCTGTAGCGGCTCCAATGCTGTTCCGTTGAGGCTCCATTGCCAATGTGATGCGGCATTTCATATGATTAAAAGTGTAATATACTAATTTTTGTACCCGTGCAATACACGGATTTTTTTAAAAAAATATTATTTAAGAATTATTTATAATATGGATATCATAGATTAGTCGTCAAAAATGTTCATCCCCATTTGTTATGTTTTATTTATACTTCACATATTACAAAAATAAAATATTCATAAATTAGTTGAGTCGATGCATTAATTAGTTTAGTTAAGAAATAATAAGCAAGATAAAATAAATTATATTAAATTATTACAACACTAAACTTATAGCGAAGGGTAAGGCTGCGTACAACATCCCTCCTCCATTCCTCCATATCTTTGCATAGTGAAGAGCATCTGAGCAATGGGGTACGAAGTTTTTTTATTACAACACTAAACTTATAGGTAATGAGAATATAATAAAGCTTAATTTTTCCTCAGTTATTCAAATTTTAACACAATTTAAGATAAACTATTTATCCTATGATTTAGGTATTTCTTTTTGTTCTACATGAAAAAATGATAATCCCCGTGTTATTTTGTTTTTAATATTTCACAGGTTACAAAAATAAAACATTCATAAATTAGTTGTGTAAATATATTAATTAGTTTTGTTAAGAGATAATAAGCAAGATAAAGTAAATTCATATTAAAATTATTAAACCAATAAATTTAAAAGTTCTAAAACTATGATAAAACATAATTTTCTTAGGTTATTTAAATGTTAACAATTTAAAGTAAGTTGTTCATCTTATGACATAAACGCTTCTTATCGTTATTTCATGAAAAATGTTCATCCCGTGTGTTATTGTTTTTATACTTCATGTGCTACAAAAATAAATCATCATATGACTTAGTTGTGTCAATACATTAATTAGTTTAGTTAAAAAATAGTAAGCAAGAGAAAAAAATCATTAAAATTATTACAACTATAAATTTCGAAGTGCTAAAATTATACTAAAGCTATAATAAAGCGTATTATTAAATGCATTGTGTTAAGCATATAATTTGATGTGTTTTAAAAAATATTTTTGTTTGAGGAAGAAAAAAAAAATTATATTACATTATTATAACAATAAATTTAAAAACTATAATTTCACTTAAAGAATTTAGATGTTGATAATGGCTTAGGTAAATTGTTCATTCTCGTGAGTTATGTCCATTGTTCAGCCTTGTGTGTTAAATTGTTCAACCTAACATGTAATAAAACATTCAATAAATTGTTTAAGTATAAGAATAAAATAAAAAACATTTCATTAAAATTATTATAACAATGGATAAAAAATTGTGATTTTACCTTAATAATTTGATGTTAAAATAATTTTAGATAATTTATTCATTCTTATGAATTAAGGATAAAATTTCCAACTTTATTTCATAAAAAATGTTTATCTCACATGTTATATTTTATATATAGTTTCTATTCTAATAAAATTACTTTGATATCTATATATCAATATATACATAAAACAAAATTATTTTAGTGAGAAAATTATAAATAGAAAATGAATAATGATTTCTCTAAAAATTGATCACGTACATTAGTTTTGTATAGAGAATATAATAATTATTTCTATATATTTTAAATATAATTTTTATTTTCATAAATTTATATATACAAATTAATTTGAAAAAGGAAACCAATTTTTTTCTAGATAAAAAAGAATGATTTAAAATGAGTATCGCCAAAGAAAAAAATGAAGAGAAAATAAATCATAAAACGTTTTATAAGAATTCATTATTAATATAATATAAGTCAAAAGATATATAGCATTTCAGATTCGAAGAAAATTAGAAAACGTGTATACCACTTGTGTGAATAAAACTAATAAAAAAATTACATTAATTGTGTAGTTGCTTGATTATCTTTTTCTTTTTAATAAATTAGCTATTTAGTTTGCTAGAAAAATATTTGCAACAGCCCAAATAATATTGAAATATATAAATCATGTCATGTCCGTAACTCTGGATGCATTTGGTGGCCCCACACCCTGTACTATCGTGTCCAAATCTAAATTACCCTCACATTAACATTCTGACTGATTATTATAGTAACCCAGCACCCATCAAAGCCAAAAACTCATCACTTTGTCATTGTTATACTATAAAAAACTAACAAATATTATATGTAGCATGCAACCTAAAACTTTTATGATCAATAAAAAAACGCATTGTTGTGGTTTATTTAGCAAAGGTTAATAGTGATCAAATTGTGTATGAAAACTATGCTTGACCAAAGCCATGTGAAAATTTTGCTACATAATTGGGGTTGTCTTGCTACAATTTCTTAGTTCAAACTATGTTTAAAATGCATCAAATGATTTAACAGGAGTGGCAAGTGTATAGAAACCACAAATATGTAAATGATACCAGATAGGTTGATACTTTTTCATGGCTTTGGTCAAGATAGGTTGATACTATCCTCTGACTTTGGTCAAACATAGCAGAGAGTTCAACATAATTGGGTTTCATACAACCATTTGATGTATCATCTACTCCTCAATCTAATTAAATCAAACTTTCAATGAATTATAACATACATCAACATGCTTGTTATAACAACTACTTACATAAGAGTCAAATGAGAGATATCACATACCAAAACCATATGATAGCAGAAGACATATTTGCTCTATAACAGCTAGTTTACTTACGAAAACATTTCACTACTCAGTCTACAATAGCAAGAATTCAAATTATATGATATATTGTTACTCTTTCAATCCACCCTCCTATGTACTCCTCACTATCTAGTGGCATCAAGACAAGTCATCGGATTAGAAAACCAGCAAGCCAAAGAATAGTGAAATCATTTTCTCTGTTGCTCTTTCAGCATAATTTATCTATAGTATTGTAACTCCTTATTTTCATTAATGTTCTCAATATATAGAACTGCAATAGAACTACAATAATTTGCAAAAATCTTACTAATTTTTTATGAATAAATAGAATTGCAATAATCTTCAAATATTTGCAACAAACCACCCAATCTTAATTTTGTTTCCTTTAGCGAGAGTAACCAAAGTAACATTTCACTACATATGCCTAGGTTATCATCCAAGAAAACAATTTCTTAATACATAATTGTTACTCTAATACTTCTGACTGTAAGTCCTATCCAACACATTTTGTCATGCTATTCCAAAAGTATAATTTTGTTTCATCTATTTTGAATACCCCATGTGGTTGCCTAACCATTGTAAATTTCACAAAAGCATTTACCTGGATCTGCAAATTCAAGCACCACTTCATCAGCCTCCTCAGAACCATTGGATTTGCAAAATTCTTTCCAGCCTTTACCAATTTTGGTGTTTTTCTTGTATTCATTTCTGAATATGAATTTACATGTTGTCTCCCATGATGTTGGCCACAAAGTGTTATTGTCTTTCTACTCAGTTTGATGACAAAGTCAACAAAATCTTGGTAGATCCTATAATAGCAATAAATTGATTATATATTAAATTCATATTTTGATCAATTAGAAACACAAAAAGTGATATTTTCTCCAAACCACATCAAATAAACTAATATTAAAAAAATTAACCAA
Source organism: Glycine max (assembly GCF_000004515.6). Taxonomy (NCBI): domain Eukaryota; kingdom Viridiplantae; phylum Streptophyta; class Magnoliopsida; order Fabales; family Fabaceae; genus Glycine; species Glycine max. Next base: position 47,450,706 of record NC_038242.2, read on the forward strand.
TAAATTTTGTCATACAAAATTTCAAAATTCGTTTGACCAAACACATAACTTACAACCCACAAATTAATCCAAAACAAATAAAAGAAGCACAATATCATTCAAACAAAATGTATAAAGACTTGTAGCGCACCATTCAAATAAAACATCAAAAGAAAAAATGAGTAAGAAAAGTTAGAGCATCAATGCATAATACTAATAGTACAACAAAGAGGGAAGGAAACCCAACCTCCTAAATTTAAAAGCTTTCATACTTCAAACTTCAATATCCCACAATTTTATAGAAGCTACATTTTTATAAAGAAAAACTTTGAAATGCAGAACCTTATTGTAGATCCTTTTGAAATCTTTACCCAACATAATAATCAGTAATCAGTAGTTTGGGGCTTGAAAGGAAAATACTTACCTACAACAATTGGTTGTCAGCTCTGTAGCAAAGAAAATCAACATGCATTTTTTGTTATGAGACCATGAAAATGAAGAAAAGAAGGGAAACAAAAAATGACAATATAAAAAAAATTTGAGTTTTTGACAAAAACAAAAAAAAAATCCACAATTTTAAAGCTTCAATACTTCAAGCTTCAATATTCCACAATTTTATAAAAAAACTACATTTTTCAATAAGAACAACTTTGAAATACAGAACCTTGTTGTAGCTCCTTTTGAAATACAGAACAATTTTATAATAATCAGTCATCGGTATTTCTCTTTGCCACATTGTTTTCTTTTCCAAAGTCAACTATTTAAAATTTCTCAAATTCAGTAGTTACTTATTGTTCATGATATAAAAATTTAAACCATAATAGGATATTTGAAGCATTTCCTTAAAAAAATTAAGCTTCTCAAGAACAGATTGAGTTCATTACAATAACTTAGTTTTTTTTAAAAAAAAAACCATACCTCAAATAATAGGCTTTAACTCAGGTAAAAGTACAAAAATAGAGCAGAAAAGCTTTCCCAAAAAAAAAAAAACACATCACAAAAGATGTCCATATGCATCTTTAAAGCAACATTTATCATTTAGATAGTTTTTTTCCACATTCTGAGCCATACTGACAGTAACCAAACCAAATCCTCTCACAAATTCTTACAATGGCAAAAGATGTATTACAACAAGAAGATTACATTTGTAGTTTTTGAGGAAGGCTAACTTAACTTTGCTTATCCATGAAACCCCCTCATATGCAACAATGCATCATACATGAACAAAGGGGATATATTAAAAAGTTTATCATAGAAAATTACAAAGTTCATTCAGGTATTTGATCAAACACTCACCTAAATGCTTTACTTTCTTTCTTGCTTCTGAAAATTTGCAAGATTTTAAAATGACTTGTGGAAAATTAAAATAACCTCCCTTTCAGTTTATTGGTGTAACACAATGTTTCATTTTTTCTACCAAAAGTCTATTCTTGGGGGGATTTGTTAAAGATGTGTTGGCTTTGGGCCAAGAATGTTACTTCTACGTTGATAACTTATTTTTTTGGTCTAATATACTTAATTTTGTGACAATATATTCTTAAAACGTTATTATTTTTTTATCAAATTAAACCATTTTCTCAATGCCCACAAAATGTTTGTATACAAACTCTGGGATTCCATTGCCAATAAAACACTTGAATATCTTTGTTGTGGGTCACAGTAACAGGCCAGTCTAGGATTCGAGGCCTAGAACCTCCAGAGCAGAATAAAGGAAGGAAAGGAAAATTGTATTATTGTCTGATAATTGAATTGCATCCCCTCTCATATTTATAGATGTTCTTAAACAATTCTGGATGAAAATTCTTTAACAGATTTTGGCAGCATGCCTTGGAGGAAAATCAAAACGCTACCAGGAGACAACATCTAACGACACAAAGATTTGGGATTCTGTTTCTAGAAGACTGCTACCAGGAGACAACATCTAACGACACAAAGATTTGGGATTCTGTTTCTAGAAGACTACTGCCAGCGCATCCATACTTCATTGCATAGTCCTTCAGGTACTGAGGCTTGTTCATTTTCCTTTTTGACCTTCTACGTTCTTCCTTGTTTGGTTCCACTGCATGCTCTGTTTTTGCTGCCTCTTCATCTTTCGATTTTGTATATTGTTCTGGTGCTGCATAGTGTTCCATGTTCTGCTCCCCTTTCATAACAATCTTCCAAAATATATTCTTCATCCAGCTGAATTGCTATCAAAACCTGAGAGTTTGATACCAACCATATGCTTCATATAATCGAAAGTCACATTGCCACCAAGTTTTCACGCTTTTCCCTATCAAACTGTTTCAAGAACATCAAGTCCATTAGGAGATACAAATCACTCTATGTAATCAGTTATGCAAAATACAAAATATGAGAGATCTCAAACTATAAAGAAAGACCAAAAAAATCAAAAATAAAATATGTCACTTAATTTACTCTTGAAATGTCATGATTAAAAACACTCAAGATTTCAAATATTGGTCCACAATACGGTCGCAAAATCAAGTTTATTGGGTCTCATCAATTGCATAGTAACAACAAGTACAGTTGCACCAGCCACATTTGTCTCCAACACCAAAGATCAAAACAAAACCACAACTCCACCAACAAAAATCTCTGAGAATAAAGCTAAAGAAACTACACTCAATGGATAACAAATTATAACTGAAAAATGAATAACGTAATACAACAACTACACTAACCTATCTAATTACCTTATAAGGGGATCAGAACTCCATTATCCTTGGAGAAGTTGGATCAGTAGTTTAGCACTTTAGTCTCCTAACTTAGAAGCTCCCTGTCTTTGAAAAGCCATAAGAAATATTCTAATTAAAAACTAAAGATCACAAAATAAACAAATATTCACTTCACATCACATCCTATAAAACCAAATTAAAATTAGTATTCTGATTCTAATTTAAAACTGAAATTTCAAAATGGAACATGTTTTTAACCCATATATCTTCTTTTTCTTCTACTTTGGGAGTTGGAGATCTAACTTGATAAACAGTAAAAAGGCTTTTAAGGTTTCAATAAACATATATACATCTTTTGGGTTTTGAACTACATTTAATGTAAAATCGTGCACAAATAACCTTAAGCAGATCCTTATCGTTTAGAAAACAGTATAAAATAAAAAAATAAGGTGAAACTAGTTATTTGAGTAACTTTAAAATAAGGTGAAACAGTATAAAATTTCATTTCATTGGCAAAATAACCATGCATCAAGGAAATGGGAGAAAAAGAGAACTAAAAAAACTTAAAATAGGTACCATGGTGTCATACAAACTAAATAAGAAATTAAAAAAATAGTCAAATACCAAACCACATCAACAATGCAACTAAATGGACGAAATCAATTCAAGTATCTGATTGTGTTTTATTATGGTTCAGATTGAATGCTTTAAAACTGGAAATGAACACACATAAAACCGTTAAGCTTTAGTTAAATTAATGAATACATTTTGCACAAAAATATAACAACCTAAATGAGAAATAAATACATGATAAAACACAGTCAAATTCCAAACCACAACAACAAAACCAAAAAAAAAAATATCCTAAAACCTTTTTTTGAGCAAATTTAAAATCTTTTGTAATGGGGTTCTTTAAACTCAATTACACTATATCACTCACTATATCCTAAAACACACATAAATTTCATTTCATTGTCAGAAAAATCATGCATCAAGGACAGGGAGAGGAAACAACAACAACAACAACAACGCCTTATCCCATTAGGTGGGGTCGGCTACATGGATCAACTTCCGCCATAATGTTCTATCAAGTACTATACTTCTATCCAAATCATTAAGTTCGAAAGCCTTCTTGATAACCTCTCTTATAGTCTTTTTGGGTCTTCCTCTGCCTCGAATTGTTTGCCTTCTCTCCATCTGGTCTACTCTCCTCACTACAGAGTCTACCGGTCTTCTCTCTACATGCCCAAACCACCTAAGTCTATTTTCCACCATCTTTTCTACAATAGGCGCTACTCCAACCCTCTCTCTAATAGCTCTGTTTCTAATTTTATCCTGTCGAGTCTTACCACACATTCACCGCAACATCCTCATCTCCGCTACACCTACTTTAGTCTCATGTTGGCTCTTGACCGCCCAACATTCTGTTCCGTACAAAATCGCCGGTCTTACCGCAATCCGATAAAACTTTCCCTTTAGCTTGATCGGTACCTTTGCATCACATAACACCCCCGATGCTTTTCTCCATTTCATCCATCCTGCTTGAATGCGATGATTCACATCCCCTTCAATTTCTCCATCATCCTGTATTACAGACCCAAGATATTTAAACCGTGTGACTTGAGGGATAATATGGTCTCCTATTTTCACCTCTGAGTTAGATACCCTCCTACTTTTGTTGAACTTACATTCCATATACTCCGATTTGCTTCTGCTTAGGCGAAAGCCATGTGTTTCTAGAGCTCGTCTCCAAGTTTCCAACCTCTCATTCAACTCCTCCCTCGACTCTCCAAGGAGGACTATGTCATCTGCAAAAAGCATGCATCTCGGCGCTATCTCTTGGATTTGTTCCGTGAGGACATCCAGAATTAAGGTAAAAAGGTAGGGGCTAAGGGTTGACCCTTGATGCAAACCAATTGTGATGGGAAAATCGTCTGACTCTCCACCCTGTGTCCTAACACTAGTCGATACCCTATCATACATATCTTGGATAGCTCGAATATATGCAACCCTAACCCCTTTCTTCTCAAGAGCTTTCCACAAAATCTCTCTAGGCACTCTATCATACACTTTCTCCAAGTCAATAAAAATCAAGTGCAAGTCTTGTTGGTCCATGCGATATTACTTCATCACCCGCCGTAATAAATAAATCGCTTCCATGGTCGACCTTCCCGGCATGAAACCAAATTGATTCTCAGTAACTTGAGTCTCCTTTCTTAATCTCCGTTCGATCACTCTTTCCCATAATTTCATGGTATGACTCATGAGCTTGATTCCCCTATAATTTGCACAATTTTGTATATCCCCCTTGTTCTTATAGATTGGCACTAACGTGCTTCTCCTCCATTCCTCCGGCATGCGTTTTGACCTCATAATTTCATTAAAGAGTTTGGTGAGCCACTCAAGACCTCTATCTCCAAGAGTTTTCCACACTTCAATAGGTATGTTGTCTGGTCCCACCGCCTTACCGTTACTCATTCTTTTCAACGCTTCCTTTACTTCCTGTTTCTGAATCCGACGATAATACTTATAGTTTCGGTCCTCTTCTCTTGTGTCTAGACTGCTAGAGTCATATCCATATCCATCATTAAATAAGTTGTGGAAATACACCTTCCACCTTTCCTTGATATCTTTTTCATGCACTAAGACTTTGCCTTCTTCATCCTTAACACACTTTACGTGATCCAAATCTCTAGTCTTCCTCTCTCTACCCTTAGCAAGCCTATATATAGATCTTTCTCTGTCCCTGGTTCCTAGAGCTTGGTATAGTCCGTCAAAAGCTTGGGCTCTTGCCTCACTCACCGCCTTTTTGGTTTCATTTCTAGCTATCTTATACTTATCCCAAGTTTCAGAATTTCTACACCTAGACCACTCCTTGAAACACTCCTTTTTTACGCTAACTTTGCTCTGAACACTTTCATTCCACCACCACGATTCTTTACCCCTAGGTCCAAAACTTCTAGATTCACCCAACGTCTCTTTAGCCACTTTAATAATCTCTTGGGACGTCTTATTCCACATATCATTTGCACTTCCTTGTGATTGTCCACACCATCCCTCCCATATCTTTTGTTGGAAGATTCCTTGTTTCTCACCCTTCAAGTGCCACCATTTGATCCTTGGTGCTACCATAGGACTTCTTCTCTTTGCCCTATCTCTAATTCTTACATCCATAACCAAAACTCTATGTTGGGTAGTCAAGCTCTCTCCCGGGATAACTTTACAGTTCAAGCAATACTTCCTATCAGACTTCCTGATAAGGAAAAAATCTATCTGAGAACATGTCCCTCCACTTTTGTAAGTGATAAGATGTTCCTCTCTTTTCTTAAACCATGTATTGGCTATAGAAAGATCCAAAGCCTCCGAAAACTCCAAGATGGATTTACCCTCCCCATTCATCTCCCCTAGGCCAAAACCCCCATGCACCCCCTCAAAACCTCTATCCACGCTACCTACATGTCCATTGAGATCCCCTCCTAGGAAAACTTTCTCTCCTTGGGGTATATCCTGAAGTACCCCTTCTAGATCCTCCCAAAATTTTACCTTAAAGTGTTCTGCTAACCCAACCTGAGGTGCGTACCCACTAATAACATTAAAGGTGTCCTGTCCCACCACCAATTTTAAGGCTATGATACGATCTCCTACTCTTCTTACATCTACGACATCCTTCTTCCACTCCTTGTCCACAATAATCCCTACCCCATTTCTTGATCTGATTTTTCCCGTATACCACAGCTTAAATCCCGAGTTGTCTAATTCTTTCGCTTTTTCACCTGTCCACTTAGTTTCTTGTAGGCACATAAAATTGATCTTCCTCCTCACCATAACATCCACTATTTTCATAGATTTTCCAGTAAGTGTGCCTATATTCCATGTACCAAAGCGAATCCTCCTGTCATGAACTAGCTTCTTTACCCACACCCATTCACGAAAATGTGGGAACCCTTGCTTACTTTTCACTACATCCGGGCGGCGATGCAGCGGCCCTTGCTCTTTTGACACTATACTCGAGTCATACAGCGCGTTGCTTCCGGGCAACGACCTAGCATTCACATTATTACGTAATTGATCCATGTTCATAGAGATTCGACAAAGTTTTACGTTGGCTGTCGAAAGCCTAACACAACCCTCTCCTTTTATCCGGGCTTGGGACCGGCTAAGAATAGCAAAGCTAACCTAGGCAGGATTACAGGGAGAGGAAGAGAACCAAAAAAGATTATTATAGGTACTGTGGTGTCATACAACCTAAATGAGTAATAAAAACACAATCAACTACCAAACCACATAAAAAATGTAACCAACTGGATGAAATCAATGCAAGTCTTTGACTATGTTTTGTTATGGTTCAGATTGATCAAATAACAAACCACAACAAAAAAAAAAACTAAAACTTCTTATGAGCAGTGACTTTCTCGCATACTATAGGTGTGATTGAATGCTTCTTACGAGCAAGGATTGTTCATGGTTCAGATACAATGCTTTAAAATTGGAAATGAACACAAAGAAAACCATTAAGCTTTAGTTAAATGAATGAATACATAATGCACGAAAATATAACAATCTAAATGAAAAATCAACACATAATAAACCACATCAACAAAACAAAAGAAAAACCTAAATGCTTATTATGAGCAAGGGCTATCTGTGTTTGTCAAATACCAAACCACAGAATAGAAAAAATGAAGCTTGTCATACATAATTACAAAGTTCATTCAAGCATTTGATCAAACACATAACTTGCAAACCACAAATGAGATCAACCTGATGATTGTTATGCATAAGTAAATTTTGTAATTAAGTCACGCAGAAATTATTTGACTTTCCCTCTTTTATTGCTTCTTTTTGTGTTAAACATTAGAATTTTGGCATCTTTGGAGTTTTTATCCAATAAGTGCTCAAACGGGTAAATTTATAGTGTTTTTGTGGTATAATTTTTTGTAAAAACACAGCAGAAGCATGGAAGAAAGTTGAAGATCTGGAGAATCTCGCTCAGCACGCCAACCTCACTTAGCGCGAAGAAGCCACATGGGAAGCCAGATGTCACATGCAGGCGTGCTTAGCGTCTGACCACTTACTTCTTGCATAATGTCAAAAAAAAAAAAACATGATTGTGTTGCATTTTAAGAAGACAAAAAGAGAGGGAATGAGAGCATTCAACATTTCCCACAGAACAAGAAGCTAGGGCACATCCATTCATCCCTTTTTGACATTGGGAGTTTTCCTTTTATTTTCTCTCCATTTTCCTCCATTCTCTTCCACCACCTTCATCCCTTTTGGTATTTGTAAGTCTCTCATGACAATGAAAGACTAAACCACCCATTGTTGGGAGCTAGCAACCAAACACTCATTCTTACTCTCTATCTAATGTTATTTCAGTGTTATTGTCTCTTTTCTGCACTTATTATCATATTTGTGGTTTGATCATCTGTGCTCATGTGTGATGTTATAGGGTTTAGGCATTGGAAAAAATTTATCTCTTAAGAATGGAAAAAGAACATCTAAAAAATAATTCATCTCTAGGGATAGAATGTTGTTATTTAGCCTATCTTATGCATCTATGTTTATAATGCAATATATCTGGTTTGTTTCTTAAGGGATTAGGGAGAAAATTAGGTAGAGTAGGCTCTTTCGTGTAAGGAATCATGGCTAGAGTATACGAGTAGATGCAGGTGATAATTGAAATAATATCGAATAGAGAAAAATTATTAACGTTGCATCAAGAGTAGTTTTGGTAGGCTAAACCCGGAACATGTATGGAATTCTGCATCAACCGTCACTGCTCTCAATGTTTGTTTTTCTCGACCTTGCACATGCTAGCTTATTAGTTTAATTTTATGCCAAATTTACTTTTAATGTCACATATTACAAATATTTTAATCAATTCATTAATTGCTTCAATTGCATATACATAACAATCAAAGTTATTGTACACTCGATACTTGAATTTCTGTTTTAAAATACTAAGTACACTTGCGAAGAAGTTAACAATCCCAAAAAAAAAACACAATATCATTCACATAAAATGTATAAAGAAGGTGAAAGAATCATTCGCATAAAACATTAAAAGAAAAAAAAATCACAGGAAAGAAGGCCATTTACCTCGTGAGAAAGATGTTGAACTTTCGACCGATGGTGGTTGGTAGTGCCAGTTCCGGCACGGTTGTGATGTTGCTATAAACAAAGAAACAGGTTCTGCTGTAGTCTTTCACCAAATCTCTTGATTTCCAACATCTTGTAAAATAAAAACACACATAAATTTCAATTCATTAAATGAAAATGCATGCATCAAGGAGAGGGGAGAAACGGTGAAAAAAGATGCAATCAAAGAAAGGAAATAATTACGAAAATCGAACATTTTCTTGGAGAGAACCATGTTGAAGATTGACCAACGTTGCTTGGTAGAGGAAATTCGGACGACGAACTCTGCTAGAGGTTCCGATCAACTATGAAGATCTTTGTTACTTTGCAACATCTACAAAAAGAACACATACACATCCCAAGCGAAAGGACTGTGAGGAAGGAGAAGAGAGAAAGGATTTTGAATTTCAAGTTTTGAAATTTCTCTCTGATTTCCGTGCTTTTATGTGTGTAGGGAAAGCTAAAAGTGGTATGTTTATCAAATTGGGGGGTTTTTTCAGGGTAGTTGTGGGCTTGACACGTGGGCTAACCTACCTCCAACAATGAGCTCCATTGTATTTAAGATAGACGGTGAGAAATTAGTCATCACATTCAAGATAGGAGTTACAAGTACTGAAGGACATGAGGAGTTACGAGTTTATCTTTATTGTCATCCATTAAGGAATAGAAAAATTCATTCCACCTAAGACACCAGAGTGAACACTGAAAGTAATTGTAGTAATCCACAAGGAAGAGTTCTATCTTCACCATTAGATAATTGATTAGACGATTCATGGATCCTTTCATATTACCAGAGGCTTTATAGTCCTACTTTCGTTAATTAATGGAGATTCTACTGGATTAGGTCTCAATTTTTTATTTTTTTTGGCTCACATGGAGACAATTTTTCATTTGACATTTTGGTGGTATTTTTTCCCTTATCTCATTTACATTTAATATCCATTTAGAGTTAATAGGAAAAAAAATTGAATTGTTGATTTTCAGCATTTAGTGATATGATTATTGTCCAGTTTGACTTAAATTTCTTCTATTTTTAATGGTGGCTACAAGATTAAAACTTAAGATCTTGTACATATTTTCCAAACCCTGAGCCCCATCACTAGACCAGCCCTAATGGTCTGATTTGACATATATTTCTATTCTTAACCAACATGGAACATATTCTCTGAATATTGGTTGCAAAGATCTCAGACTGTAGGACACTAATCGATGGTAGTAAAAAAAGTAAAAAAAAAAGTCACCGAAAACAAAGAAAAAATAGAAACACGTATCCTTATGGCCTCCATGCAAATATCGAGCCAAGTGCCATATTGTTGTTGATACAAATTGTTAGTGATAGGACGACTCTCACTGATCAGAAATGGAGTGGCAATGCAGCAAATATGAAGCTTCTCACTACTGAATATCTCAGACTTAGCTGGATTTCCTTGTATATGAATTAATATTTAATACATTTGTGCACTAACTTGAATCAATTTCTGCAATGAAAGCACGTTTATTATTTTTTTCACCTAGCTACAAAGGAATGCCCCATCTATAGACTATAGGTGCAAGATATTTAGACAACTGGCTGGCTATTATGACTATAAAAAGCCTTTTGATTGCAAATATTGAACATTGGCTGACTTCAAGCACATTTTTATTGTTAATCTAACTGCAAAGAAATGACCCAATCTGAGGGCGCAAGATACACTTATTCGTGCTCTGTGTAAAGAAATGGCCGGATGAACAAAGTTTCTAGCATTGGCGCTGTTTTTCAGCAACCACTAGTGCCTTCTGCGGTTCCTCTTCCTCAGGTTCTGCCACCACCACCAATGCCTGCTTCTGTTCCTTCTCTGCCACTTGAGCTTCACCATCTTCTACAGGTTGCATTATAGTTTCCCGGAAATATCGGAGTATTACAAGCAATATAAATGCTGCAAAGAAAATTACATCATAAGAATCATCTCAGTCACAAAAAGTTGTCAAATACACATGCCACCATAAGTTAATTAAGCTGTCCAGACCTCAAGACACAATGAATCTTTTAATGATCATTTTCCACCAAGGAAATAATATGTAAGAGGAGTAAAAATCTGTCTTCAGCTAAATATTGTTTTTATATTACAGGTTAGATGAGAGTACTCTATTCCAATTTTGGAAAGACTTGATGCCTAAATAAAGAGTCATGCATCCTTTTGCAAAAGGCAGTGAACAAGTATATTGTGGTCAGAACTAGGTTAAAATTAGAAAATTACTTTAAAAAGTGGCAGGTTTACTGGAGATTTACCTGTGAAGATTCGAGTCTTTATGGTAGATAGATTCCAGAATGCAATAAGCACTGATGCAATCACTATCTTCTTGTGAGTGCAAGCACTCCATGTGTCCAACAATCGCAATTTCAAGCACTCGACTGCATGACAAAAACTTGTCTTAATTAGTATAAAAAAATGTGGATCGACCTACTACTGTTAACAACAGGGTGGAATTATACCTCGCAGGTTTATCTGAGCAGAGTAACAAGAATAAAGCCTTGGTACACTGAAGCTGACAAAAAATCCTGCTCATATTATGTATTAGCAATTTAGTGAGATATGCATTATCAGAACTAAAATATAATGACAAAAAACATGATAATGCTGAACATAGAAGAGTTCATGATGTCCTCACCAATGGCACAAAGCCTCCAAATTGTAATAAGATGACCATACTCCGCTCCTAGTAGAAGGAAAGGAGCCACCTGCAACAAAAAAGTTATAAATACAATCTAATGGTATAAGGAGATATAAAATTGGCTCAATGGTTGGGTAAGAGTGAAGGGAGTAGGGAGGGAGGAGAGGTAGTGGTTTCGAATCCCCAAATAACATTTATAACAAAACTAACAAACTAATATTTGATGATCGAAAAAGTTAAAATACAATCTAATGGTATAAACTAACACTGAAAAGGAAATTTTGCGCACAATCAAGAAACAAAGATTTTGGTTTAAGGAATTACTTTCAGGGTCATGCACGGTTCTCCTGAAAACAGTTCTCTAGTCTTTGAAATTGCAAAATTTAGTGCAGGAAGAATCAATTTTGCTAGATGTAAAATGTCATCTTCTTTCAGCTTGGCAAAACTCCTTTTCTCAACCTGGTTTCTGAACACATTAACAAATAGTCAAACACAAATCCGTTGAGTACATCCAAATCCGAAACTTGGATAGCTTAGAAGAGAAACAACATCATGACAAACTAAACACGTATTACCTTTGACAAACTGAGTTTGAGAAGAATGAAACACCCAACAAGAGAATTGCCAATCGCGATATGGCCGAGAAAATGCTGAAATGTCAAGCACGGGAATGTCTCAGACTCTTCTACTAGAGACTAGAGAGAGACCCACAAAAAGAGAAGAAGCACAAAGAGAGAAGTTGCAGACCTAAAGTTGACCCCTTTAGTGAAGCAAGAAGACAAGAAACAAAGACACCCCAAACCAAACCAAAGGGTCGATTTTGAAACATCTTTCCACATTATTAAATCACTGATCAACGCACCAACACGATCCAGATCACCCCTATTCTCTTCATCAGCTTCTAAACATCAAACCAAAGTAAACGCATCAATCTATATATACTACGCTTCAAAATAACATTAAATGAAATCAAACAAACAGAGCAACAAATAAGAGTAATAAACCTCCAAAATCCGAATATATTTACACAAAATTTAGCTGCGGATATATCCTTATCTTCAAAACGCAAAAATCTCATTTTGTTTTTTTTTGAAGGCAAAAATCTCGCTTCTGACTCAGAGAATCATAAAATTCGGTTAAATTAATTAATCATCACAATCACTAAGGACGACCAATACTTAATGTGCAACCGTTTAAGAACTTATAGGAATGTATCATAAATTTAGCTTCGAAATTCACTAAAATGAATTTTAGAAAATACAAATTCTAATAAGATTTACAAAATCTTATTAAATTAGACTTTAATTTATATATAAAGTATGTTTAAAACACTTTACTCCCTTTTACCTGTATTATAAGATCCATTCTTTTAAGATTAAGATTAAGAAAGAAAAAAAGTGATTAATTTAATTAATACTAATAAATTTTCTTAAATTTATAACTTTTTTCAAAATTATATTTATCATTAATACTCCTCCTCTCTCTTCTATTGTTTATTCATACCTTCTCTTTTTTAGTTCGGATTATTTTTAGTTTAAAAATAATTAATACAATAAACAATATATTAAATCTTGTAATAAAAATTAAACTGAATCTTATAAATAAGAATATGGAAATATTGAGTAATTTATTAGTGCGACTATTTTACCATATATGTGTTGTCCATACAAGTCTTTTTTCTCAATCAATTAATAAAGAATCAACTAATTGGACACAATTGTATAAACAATCTTTAGATTGGGAGTTCATTCTAATTAAATTCACAGATTAAACTCTTAAAAAAAAGTCATAAATTAAGAATATTGCATTTTGGAATTTATGCATACTTGTTGTTGGAGAAGAAGTAGAAGGTGGTTGAAAAGGCACCAAGCTGAGTCTCTCCTTCCTATGTCTCCCACTGTGCCTCCTCTTCCTCTGTTTCACAACCTCCTCCACCGCCACTCCCTCCTTCTCCTCCCTTCTCCACCTCCGCAAGCTCCTCGGCGACGCTGCCTGCGCCGCCGCCGCCGCCCGGCTCTTGCACCGCCGCCGCACTCCGGCGGCCTCCGGCACCTCCTCGTCGAACCGCGCCTTCGACCTCCGCGCCGAGGAAGGCGACAGAAGCAGAAGCTCCTTGATCGGAAGAGAGCTCGTCGGAGACGCCGCCGAAGGCTTCGCGGTCGCCGGCGGCGGCGACGTAACCGTGTCGAGGGAAATTTGAATTGGCTCCACCGTTCCGTTTTCGCTCTTTCGAGCCAAACGCGACGACGACTTTGTTCGAGAGCGGTGGTGGTGGCGGTAGTGGTGATAAGGGGAAGAAAAGCAATCCATGAATCTGAATGTGAATTTGAATTTGAATTCGAATTCGAATGTGAATGTGAATTTAAGAGTGAGTGAGTGATCTGAGATTTGAGTTTATTGAATGAAGGAGTAAATGTAAGGTTGTGTTAGGAGCCGTTGGAGGAAAACGACGCCGTTTAGTGTTATAACTTTTTTTTTTTCAAATGTAGCGGTGCGGTGGTAGTGAGGTGGGACCGTCAGCTTCAACGGCTAATGTCGGAAAAAAGTTAAAAACGTTAGTGTCATGGTTACGTTGGAACTCGCCACTTAGTGGACTGTGACGTCATCAACTTATAAAGGGAAATCCTCTTGAGAGTGAGTGTCTTTTATTATTTTCAAGATAACTTGAAAAAATTAATGGAGCAAAATGTACTTCTACATGTTAGCAAATTCATTGTTTCTTGCAGCTACAAAGTTCAATGCATGATGACTTTAAGCTTGTTCTTTGCAACTTTCGTTGCAAAAACATTGATTGAGGTTCAAGAACTATACTATAGAGTAAACATTTATGTACTGTATTTATTAGAGTTCGTCACTGTATTTATTACTTTTTCTTTCTTCTTCTTTTTTTTTCATTGTAACACTTATTAATTATTATATTTATTACAAGTATTTATTATTTTTTCCTTTTTCTGTCATAAGTAAAACATCACATATATTTCTCAACTTACTGTATTAAAGATTTTGCTTATGAAATCTAATTGTTGTTAATTTAAAGAAACTTTACACACAATAAAAATCCAGCACAATTTATCCTATTCTTCTTACACATGTTAATAAGATCTTGCACTACATTAATCCTTTGAATTTATTTTTTCTCCTTTATTATTATCTCTACCCATTGTCAATTTTAATCCACCTTATTTTAGAATAAATGTTAATCGATATCCTTTTAGATTCTCCAACTGAAATTTATTTATGAATAAGATGAACAGTTATAAACATATATACTACTACTTTTATTTCTTTTTGTCCGTCTTTTAAGGTTATTTTGTATAAACTAAGAAATATAATAAAAAAAATCTAATAAAATAGTTATTATGTTTTCTATTTCATCATTTTTTCCACTATATAATAAATACATGTGTAAACTAATTAAAGATAAAAAATAAGTAAAAATATAAATAATAAAAGAATAATTAATGTGATATTCAACTTTATAAATCACAAACAAATAAGATTTTTTTTTCAAAAAATCTAACAATTATAAAGGAACCTAAGGGAGTACCATTTTTTTGTGTAGGTAAGTAGAGGAATAGAGAAATAAAAATAAATAAATAAATAAGATAAAAGTGATTGAAATGATAAGTAATTGATGTGACATAGAAAAAGATTGAAACAAAATGGAGTGAAAATGAAATAATAAAATAGTGTGTGATGCCCTCCCTATGTTTGTGAGAAACTAATCTGCGCATGTTACAGTCAACAATGAATTGAGATTTAGAATTCCTCCAAAGTCCAAAGTTCAATTTCCATGTAAATACAAAACAAGAATCTGCTCATTTCACTGTTCATATGGCCCTTAAAACAAAAATGCAAAATAGGGTATGCAAGGCCCAAAGCTCTTCCACTGACCCAATTTTAATGGGCCTTAAAAACTGTTTCAGCTTATGTTTTAAAGGAGAAAAGAAACATACTGTTGGATGGATTGTTTCAGAATATGATTGGAACTTGAAAGTCCAAAAAAGAGAGGGAGGAATTCAAATATGACGATTTAAGGTACATGTTTTGATTAAATTTCTCAATAAACATTGATAGAAGGAAAAAAAATAAGAAAAAAATGAATTAATTATGTATAAATTAAAATTAGTTTATACATAAAATATTTTAATTTATGGGAAAAGCTTAGTTTATTTTCACTTCTTACTTTATGATAAGTGTTCATTGAAAAGGTTACTAAAAATCTAAAATAAAACTTAAGACAATAGGATGATTATATATTGATTTCATTTTCTTGACTTTCACATAAACTTTTTCCTACCTAAAATTTAACTATGTCTGACACATAATAATAATAAAAAAAATAAAGAAAAAAATAATTCCAGTTGCTAGCAGGCCTTATTATATGAGGACGAGAGTGACGAAAATATTATTATTATTATTATTATTATTATTATTATTATTATTATTATTATTATTATTATTATTATTATTATTAAAGTACCAAAAAAGATCAAGTATTGTGATAAAATCCCTTGCCATGAATATTAAATAAAAATTATTTTGAAAACAACGGAAATAATATTGAAATCTGGACAAAAAAAAAGTTATAGACGTAAATGAAGCCAACGAAAATAAATTCACAATTTATATTTGGCCAAATTTTTTTAAGTTGTTTTACTTAAGAAAATATGAAAATCCAAACACATTAAAACTATGAAAAAGTTAAATAGATTAATTTTATTAAAAAGAAAGTAGTCGCACGCATTGTGTATATATATATCAACTTACTCTAAGAGTTTGTTTGGATAGGATAATTTAATTAGATAATGTATTTTTTTATAAGAAATTAAATTCTTTTCTATTAAACTGTTTGGATATTTTACTAAAAAAAATTGAAATTTTAGAATTTAAGAAGGGATTTTAGTAAGTCGAACAAATAGAATTTCAAATTATATCTCAAAAGAGTGAATTTGGAAATTCTCAATCTGGACAGAAGCGTGCACCTCTAAGCTCGACGTGGAGCCTCGCTCACTTGCTCTCTTAGCAGAGCCTCACTCTTGAACTTCTCTCTCTTGTTCGTCTTACTTCTCTCTTGAGCTTTCATGGTTTTGATGTTGTTCTTCTGTGATTATTGTTTTGTTTTCTTCAATACTCAATTGAATTTCAATCTAGGGTTCATATATTTTCCTCAATACTCATTGTCGCAAACCTAATCCCTAGCTCTCACAGCTTGGCCTTCAAAATGAATGTGCTCTACTTTAATGCTCGCGCGATACCTTCTATTTATTCTTCTTCGGTCAGTTTGTTTAATTGATTGAAAAACCTTTTTCTACTGGAATTTTAAGTAGTAATTGATGTTTCTATGCTTTGATTTTGTGATTAGCATGTCAATTGTTTGTGAGATTTGGTGGTTAGATGTGATTATTGTTGCATTGTTGCATGATTCTAAAGGATTTTTGTGGAATCGCAACTTGTGTTTAACGGGTGGGATTTCATGAGTAGCATGTGTAGTAACAATATAGTAACCGTATTGAAGTATAACAAGAAACCAGACAAAAAAAGTGGAATTACTAGAATAGAAATGTTATTTGGTATGAAATCATTTGTACGGGAAAATGGCGATTGTTCTTTGACCATTGCCATTGGCGCATGACTATACACTGCTAGTTGAGAATGAGTTACATTATATGTATCGTTTACATTTTGCCTCTCCCAAACAAAATTCTTCAGCATAGCATTTGATGCCTTCTAATGTACAAAACTTCTACTCCCCATTGTTGTCCCTATCTAGGCCGACTTGATCCCATGTTATTCTAATGTTGCTTTTGTCTAAATTATTTTGCCCTTCATTTCCTTATTTACCTCGATTAGCATATTCCAGCATGTTGTTGATGTTGTCTGTAAATTCTCTTTTCAAGAAAATCAATGAGAATAAGATATTGTCTTCTAACATGAGAATTTGGTGTGTGTTTGGTTCAACTTATTTTAAAGAAATAACTGATTATTTCCCCCAAATTTGGTAGTTTCTTGAGAGAGTTTTAAAGAAATAATAGTTTATTTTGGCAGTTTTGTTTGTGTTTTGTTTTGGATCCCACAGTTCTCTTTTTCAACTATGCTAACTTGTGTTAATTAATTGTGTTCTTTTTCTTATAACTAAATTTGAGTTTTTAATTAGCTGAATAATTATGCATCCAACATTGAACATTTCCTTAAAAAAATTTCTTTTTGCCACTTTCATGGTATTATGAAGATGTGATGTTGTATTTTCTTTACTTTCATGTGTTAATGCAGAGTTTCTATTTTCATTTTGTTCAGTGCAAATTTTATGTAGTACATAAACCTTTATACTAGTAATTGGTAGTTTGGTACCTTTGCCCTTTGGGCATCATATTCATAGCTTGCTCACAGGGTCAATATCCACAGATGCTTGAACACTTCAGGTATAGCCAACCTCAAGATATTTGTGTTGTTGTGCATGTTTTATGGTCAGCATGTTGCAATTGGATTCATCTTCATCCAACATTTGCAATCAGATAGGGAAGAGTGTTAAACATAATTGTCATGGGAGCATTGTCGTTGGATCATTGTTTTATGTTCCGTAGGAGGAGGAGAATGTCCTGCAACATAAGCCCCCACCAATGCTCCATTTGATTTTCGTGCTAGAAGGGATCAAGGGTTGGTCCTTAGATTTTTTTTGTCCGGGATAAACAAAATAATTGCATCCTCATAATTATTAAAAATCGAGATCAACATTTCTCCTTCCTATTATAATTTTGAAGAAAATTCTGAACTATTAGAATAACAATTTTCAGAATAATATTAACTATTCCTAAATCAAACATGGATGTTGTCTATGTCTTAAAAAAATGAAAGAGCAAACTCCTATCTTTGTTTGTCCTCTACATTGGTCAACTTCTGAAACTAGTGACTCGGGAATTTCTTTTAGAAGCCTACAAAATAATTAGAATTCCTTATTATCTGGAAAAATATGAAATAGTAGAATTTGTGTGTCCCCATCTTCCTTGAGGATGATTTTATGTTATTTCTTTGTTTCTCCTCTATTTTCTTTTCCATGGTCAACTTCTGAAACTATCAAATCTACATTGTTCTTCTCTTCTTTGTGTATTAACCCCCTACAATGCTTAGATGGCTTCTGTAGGTAAGAAGCACTGATTTTTTGCTTATTTGTTATGGGAGAAAGGATTCATGATTGATTATGAAATCCATGTTTTTAAAATCTTCAACAGCTAAATATAATGTAAGTATAGAATTGCAAATTTGAAGATCAAGCTTAAATCTTGTCTCCTGCATCTCACATAACATGCTTTCTACATCCATTACTCTTTTGCATTTGCACAACAGTCTAAGCATAATTCACAAAACATTTTGTGAATATCATAACTGACCATTTTTATAGCATAATTATGTTTTACATTTATATCTCTCATTTTATATAACAAATTATGTTTTAACAAATATGATTTCTTCGGTAGCACTTAACATTATGTTTTCTTTTGCAGAAAAGATGGGAAGGAAATCTTGTGCTAAAGCAAAGGCAATTAGAAAATTTGGAATTATTTTGGAAGTTATTTTGTGACTAGATTTTGCTTTAGTCCAAGTTTTTTTTTTTGTGTGTAATTGCATTACTAACCAATGACTTCTAAAAAAATAATTTTTATTTGTAGGCTTTTAAATAACATTCCAAGTTGAAATGGTACATTCATACCTCAGATCTTATTGTAAAAAAAGCCATGTAAATTTTGATTTGTATATTTTTTATGTTGTGGTGGTTCTAAGATCACATTTAATATATCATTTTATCTACTAAATAGTTATACCTTATAAGCTTATAGAGTTTTGTATGGGCCATAAATGGAATAATAATTTAAATAGCCAAATTAATATATTTTTAATTGAAATAGATTAAAATAGTACATATTTATTGGAATACCATACTCAACAAATAGTACATAGAATTTATTAATGAAAAAAATATTTTATTCAAATATACAATTTTAAAAAATAATGCATTGGATTATTTTATCAAAATAAAAAATTTTGAAAATGAAGAAATTTAATTTTTTTTATCCAAACACAAAAATTTGAAAATAAAGAAATTTAATTTTTTATCCAAACACAAAATTTTAAAAATTAAAGAATTTAAATTGAAGCATTTGAAATTCTTAAAATTTAAAATTTTTTAGAATTTTAAATTGTCTAATCCAAACACATTCTAAGAATACTTCTTTTACCGTAACTTTTCATCTTCATCACTCATTTTTTTGAAATCTAATGATTAAGACTAATTATTTATTATAACATTAGATCTAAAGAAAATGAATGATTCAGATGAAGAGTAACTCTAACCTTGTGTTTGGATCAGAAATTTCAAAATTTCAGGGAATTTGAGATGCCTAAAATTTGATTTGATTTGATTTTAATTTTCTTCATTTTTAAAATGCTTTGTTTGGATAAATCAATTCAAATTTCTATAATTTTAAATTTTTTGTTTGGATAAGACAATTCAATTTCCTCCATATGCAAAATTTCAATTTTATATTTTAAATAGATGAAATTTTAATATTAAACTTTATAAAAAACAAACACAATCTAATTTTGAAATATTAATTTAAAAATATTTTTGATTTTTAATAATTTAAAAATAAAAAATATTGATAATTTTAACTAGGATTGTTTATCTTGACCACAACCGGTGATATTTTTAAACCGACGTCAATCAAGATTATTTTTCAGTCGACATCAAATAGGATTTTTTGTCAAAGTATGCTGGGAATATTTGTCAGCTGATTTCAGTCGGAGCTATTTTTTGGCTAACGTTGGTTGAGCCTGTTTTTCAGTCGATGTTGGCTAGGTTTTTTTACCAACATCGGATAGGGTTTGTTTGATCGACACCGGCTAAAGTCTTTTCGAACGACAATGACCAAGGTTACTTTTAGCCAACGTCAGCCTAAAAAATCCTAGCAGACATTGACAAAAAAATCTATCCAATATCGGCTAAAAAATAGTTTGGTCGATACCAACCAATAGAACCTACCCGATCTCGGCCGAAAACAATCATTGGTCAGCATTGGCCAAAAAATCCATAGTCGAAGTTGGCTAAAAAATAGTCGTGAGCAATGTCAGACAAAAAACCCTACCCAACATCGACTAAAAAATAGCCTTGGCTAATGTTGGCTAAAAAATAGCTTTGACCGATGTCGATCGAAAAAACTTTAGTTTGTGTCTACTTTAAGAACCTAGTCGATGTCGACTAAAAATATTCATGTCCGATGTCGGTCAAAAATACCTAGCTGGTGTTAGCAGAAAAAACCTTAGCCAACATCAACCAAAAAACCTAACTAATGTGGTTAAGAAATAGCTCTGGCTGATGTCAGTTAGAAAACCCTAGTCAATGTCAGCAAAAAAATCCTAATCGGCGTCGATTAAGAAAATCTAGTTGACATCCGCCAAAATACCCTAGCTAACATTGGCTGAAAAATAACCCTAGTCAATATTGGCTAAAAAATAGCTTTGGCTGATGTTGACTGGAAAAACCTAACTGATGTCAGCTGAAAAACCCTAGGTGTCTGCTCAAAAGTTAGACATGACAGATGTGAGTAGAAAAAATCTAGCCAACGTCAGCAAAAAAAATCATTGGTCAACATCAACTGAAAAAATCTGGATGACAACGACCAAAAAAATCATTGGCCGACGTTAGCAAAAAATTCTCATGACTGATGTCAGTGAGAAAATAACTCTAACCAACATCATCTAAAAAAAATCTTAGTCGATATCAGCAAAAAATAGCTTTGGTTGACATCATACAAAAAAATTCTGACCGAAAACACCTCGGTCAACGTTAGTGAAAAATAACTTATGTCGATGTCTGCTGTAAAAACTTTGGTCACCCGTAGTTGCGAGTGTTGAGCGAGAAAGAGTCGCGAGCAAGAACGTGAGTTAGAGTGAGCATCTCCAAAAAAAGAATTTTAAATTCTATAGTTTTTGAGAGAATTTGAAATCGTATTATTTTAGTTAATCAAAATGATTCATAAAAATACCAAAAATTAAATCTTCTTTCAAATATTCTCTCCAAACAAGCTATTTTATCATGAATCCTTTTAAATTCCTTGAAAAAATGAATTTCCCTGTTGAATTGCTTCATCCAAACACTATAAAAGAATTACACATGGTTAGTGTTGTTCACAAACTAGGTTGGGTTGAGTTTGACCAAACCCATGATCCAACAATGCAATCAAATTTGAAGAGTTAGGTTGGGCAGGATTTAAAAAAAAATCAAGATGCCCAACATGAATGTTAAGTATGCATTATGCTATTGATTATAATAATTACATGTTTTGATATTACAAAATAATGAAGTAAAATAATCTTGTATAATCCTTCAACCTTGACCTCCAACAACTTTGTTCGTGTTTAGGCAATGGAGATATGTTAAAGCTTAAAAATTTTAGAAATGTGTAGAAAAAAGAGACAATTTTGGGTTAATTTTTTTAAAAAAAGAAAACACATGTCAATCGTTTGACTCTTTTTTAACATAGTTAATACTAACAGACAGAGAGGGTTGTAACTATAATGGAAAAGTCAGTTATGTTTCTAGCATGATAAACAATGCGACAAAATTCACGTAGGGCTAGTAAGCACGGGGGAGAAAAATTCGGAAACAAGGAATGAAACTATGAATTAAAAAGACTCATTATTGACTAATGCGTTTATAAATGGGCATGATCTCATATTGTTCACTGATAGGCATGTTGACTCGGACTATCATGTCTAGGAATCTAATGCTAATAACTTAGAATGTTAAGATAAAAATATTCTTGAAGTAGTTAATTTGTCCAGCTCTTTGGAGGATGTAATGCCCTGCTAATCCACTCTTTATTGCTCTGAATGCTTACATTTGGCTTGTATTTCTCCTCCCTTTATTTTATTGGTTTGTAATGATTTGTGTTTTGATAGCAAAATATTGTGAAATTTGCAAGGTACAAAAAATAAAGTGTGCAAGAGATGTTTAAGTCTGTAACTGATTTCAACCAACCAACATTTATTTAATTAGTTTCATTGAAGTCTCATATTATATTATTTTCTCGAAACAACTAGGATTAAAAAAGAGAAAAAAAAAAAAGAATTTGCATTGAAGTCATCTCATCATAATTCATGATGTATAATAAGTTTGTTCACTTTTATAATAAATATTTTAAAAATTACATTAATAGTAATTTATAATTAAATAATAATATAAAATTATTTAATAATGTCAATGCATGACTATTAAACTCTAAAAAAATATATAAGCATAAGAAAAAATACATGTGTTAAAAATTAACCATGCGCTCGAGATAGGCATAAATAGAAGATTTATAATAGGCATAAACATACTACTCTCTTTCTTATAAACTTGTAGCTAACTTATAAACGTTTTTCCACACACACTCGAAGATTTTAAAAATAATATTATTGTTTTTCCACATTTAAATGCCTTTATCCCACAAATAACCATGTGTCGGCTGCTTGATTACGTTAGCTGCCCTGTAAATATGCCCAATTTCAACTACACAGTAACGGTAAAAATGGTGGAAACCTAGAAAAACAAAGGAAAGAAGTTTCTTTCTAATACAGTTAAGTTATACCATTCCCGTAATACATGTACCATATCAAAACCAAAACCAAAAACCTCTCCCGTAATCCATGTTACCTTTACGAGCGTTAACAAAAAATCACAATTTAATTTTGGTTTTCTACTTTTTTTTCTTTGCTAAAGGCTTTTGCGCATAAATCTAGCAAGATTTCGAGTCTGTAACACACGACCTACTTCACGCGCTGTGCGCGTCGTTCCGTTCCCCGTCCCAAATCGTGCGGTCATAAACGCGAGATGAAACATCAGGTAGCAGCACGCGACACGTGGCGCGTGGGAAAGGGAAAGGTGAAGTGCCTCGCGGCGTGTTTGGTTTGGTTATTTAACGAGACGGAGAGGGACAGGACGCGATTTTGGATGCGAATGGGAAGCACCGAAACCAAAGGTGATGAGAGGGACAGCGTTACAAGTTTTTCAAAGGACGCGTCAAGAGGAAGACAGTGACGCGTGTACAATACATACACACACACACGTTCCCACTTCTAAAGTCAGGTTCACTCCCCATTCACCAAACTGTCTCAAAGAATGAAAAAACCATTCAAAAAAAAAAATGAAAAAGTGATATTATAAGAGAGAGTGAAACGGCCATGTATGATGTATGTACTCATCAACTTTCAACACTGATACTTGTTAAGGAGTTTAGACTTGGTCATTGCTATCCAAAAATCCAAAATATAACTACCAATACTAATATTTCCTATTTTGCCTTTCACTTTCACCACTTGTGCAAAAGCGCGTGCCAACACTTTATTTTTATCTTTCTTTATTACAGTACATTAGAAAGTTGCTTATTCATTAAAATGAGAATATATATTAGCACATTTAAAGGATATGAAAGATTTCTCAAAAAGATAGGTTAAAAATGCAAGCGTGCTATTATTGGGAATTATTGGGATAAGGATGCCAACCGAATTCGTTCATTTAATCAGTAGCATTATGGGAGTGGAAAAAAAATGCAAATTTTCTCTTTAAGTTGTGAGATTGATTGAAAGTATTTGATTTAATTGTCAAAACAAACCTAATGAATTTAATATTATACTTTTTTAATCACCCTTCCAGTTTAAAAAATTGTTGTTAAATATTTGTGCTATAATTTAAAATTTATAAATATATATTACTTATATTAATTTTATTTTATAAAACAAAATATTTATTTTAGATTTTTTTAAAATTTTTGTTTTAATGAGTCAACTAGAATTTTTTATATGAAAGACGTTGGTCTTGTAGATGTGATTTTGGGTATTAAGCTTATAAAGAAAAAATAATGGCATGATTTTAACCCAATCACACTATGTTGAAAAGTTATTGAAGAAGTTTAATTATTTTGATGTAAACCTGTTTCTACTCCTTATGACTCATCCATCTAAGCTAAAGAAAAATTTGAGTAAAGGAATTTCTGCACATAAATATTCTCAAATTATCGATTCTTTGTTGCATTTGACAAACTTCTCTAGACCTGACATTGCATATGCAGTTGGTAGATTAGGAAGATATACTAATAATCCTGATGATTGCATTAGAAAGAGTTTTAGATACTTAAGAGGAACCATCAATTATGACATTCATTATACATGTTTTCCAGTCGTAATTGAGGGGTTTAGTGATGCAAATTGGATTTCTGATTCTGATGAAACAAAATCAACAAGTGGTTATGTTTTTACTTTAGCTGGTGGTACAGTATCATGGAAATCTGTTAAACAAACTATTATTTCACGTTCTACTATGGAAGCAAAAATTATTATTTTAGATACTGCTACTAGTGAGGCTGAGTTTCTTAAAACTTTGTTATGTGATTTGCCATTGTTGAATAAGCCTATACCTCTAACTCCAATGCATTGTGATAGTCAAATTGCTATATCTAAAGTTACTAGCAAAAAATTTAATGAAAAAAGAAGACACTTAAGAGTAAGACATAAGTCTATTAGAAATTTGATTTCTCATGGTGTCCTTTCTCTTGACTTTGTCAGGTTAGAAAATAATATTGCGGATCCACTTACAAAAGGGTTGACGTGTCAACAACTACTTGAGTCGTCAAGGGGAAGGAGACTAAAGCCCATTATTTAGTTACAACAATGGTGATCCCATGAATGAAGTTCAACGGGTAACAACGAAATTGTTTGTTGACTAAAGTACACCAAAATGAAATTTGGCGGAGCTATTCCGTTTCTCATTCCTATGACGATGTGTATTATAAATTGTGGCAATATTAAGGTTGAGGTATTTATATATGTGTATTTTTGGTATAAAAAAAATACCTCTTAATGAATCCGATGACAATTGTTGTAGGGGTAGGGGTCACAACCCACTCTTTCAGGATTCACCTAGTGAATGTGGTGGTGAGGCCGCTACTGTGAGACATAGGCTAATCTCTAAGTGACACTCACGAAACAAGATACAAGCGCAAGACTGTGTAACGCGCTACCACTGATTAGAACCTAATTGAACGTCAATATTGTAGGGGTTGTTTACTAAAGTCCGGTTAAAGAATATGTAGTTCAAGACCAATTAAGTCACTACATTTTTTTCGGGTGGAAGTTCATAAATATTGGGTATAAGGCTCAAACCCGGAAGATTCCTTGTACCGAAATACAATACCACATGCTCTTTCTCTTATGTTTTTTTATACAAATTATCTTTTAGAAAATATATTTTAAAATTTTAAATTATGTGGGGGAATGTTGGTAAATATTTGTGCTATAATTTAAAATTTATAAATATATATTACTTATATTAATTCTATTTTATAAAATAAAATATTTATTTTAGATTTTCTTAAGATTTTTGTTTTAATGAGTCATCTAGTTTGTTACGTTTGTTTTTAATATTGTAGGTTGGTTTTCAACGATCATATTTTATTGTTGCATAAATGCCTATATATATCTCTGTCATCTTTTCTAGAGACACACAGATTTACAGTCTCATCCCTTTCTCCCAAAATTTTTCAACAGTCATATTTTGTTGTTGCATAAATGCCTATATATATCTCTCTGTGTCTTCTTTTCTAAAGACACACAGGCTACAGTCTCATTCCAATCGGAATCAACGGGTTGTCGTATCTCGATAGAGGAGCGCAATCAGAACTTCTTACCCATACAGTGGGGCCTTTTCTGTAAGGATAGCATTTGCACGCTTCAACCCAAGCTAAATAGTTCTTTCCCTGATTTATTTTTTCCTTCTGCTTATTATGTATGTTATAATGCATTATTCATGTGTTGTCAATTAAATTTATTTTATTACTATTATTTTGTTATTTAATTAGATGGTTTGCATTTTACTTCTTATTTATTTCTCATTTTTTATTTTATTTTCTAACACCTTCCAGTTGAAAAAATTTCTTTGAAATAAAAAAAATGATGAAAGTAAAGCGCGTGTGGGGAATAGAGGAAGGTGGAGAGTGAATGAAGAAGAAAATGAGGCTGAAAAACGGCCCATTAGGTTAAAAAGCCGGCACGCATGAAACCCCACCACCTTCGCCGCTTGTCTCGAAATTCCCGCGTGCCACGTAACCTCCAAAACATAACACATTATCCTCTCTCTTTCCTTTGGGCGGCGTCTCTCACTCACACCTCACACACACCCTTTTCTTTGACGGCACCTTCCTTATTCTCTCTTGCATATACAATTCCCTTCATTTCTATTTTCTTTTATATTCATTAATTTTATCAATAATTAATTTCAATCAAAATTTTTATTCATCATCATTTTTAATGATTCTTTTTCTAATTGTAAATTTTATATATAAAATTAAAATCTGAAACTTCATATTTTTTTAATTAATTAAAAAATAAAAACAACCCAACCCCCTGGCACCGCATGTTTATTAATATATATACACCCCACCTCCCTCACACCACGTAACTGCGTGCACTATCTCATTTCTTTCTATTCATTTCTTCATTCCACCATCACCATGGTCAAGGAGAAGAAGAACGTGGTGGTCAAGAACAAGAAGCCAAACAACAATGCCGACGAGCTTCACTTCCGCGGCGTCCGGAAGCGACCATGGGGCCGCTACGCCGCCGAGATCCGTGACCCCGGCAAGAAGACCCGCGTCTGGCTCGGCACCTTCGACACCGCCGAGGACGCCGCCCGCGCCTATGACGCCGCCGCCCGCAACTTCCGCGGCCCCAAAGCCAAAACCAACTTCCCCGTGCCCCCCGACGACAACAACAACAACAACGTTAACGTGAACAAAAACAAGAGTGTTAACGTTAAATCTCACAGTCCCAGCCAGAGCAGCACCGTGGAGTCCGCCACCCCGGAGCGTGAAGCCACGCGCCGCTCCACCTCCGCCGCAATCGACCGTTTCCCGTTCCTACCCATCCAGCAGCAAATCCTCATGACCCACCCCGTCGCAGCACCCATGCGCCCGGTTTTCTTTCTCGACCGGGCCCACTTCATGACCCAGTCTTTCCCGCTCCGGTTCGAACCCGGTCCGGTCCAGAGCGACTCCGACTCCTCCTCCGTCGTCGTCGATTGTCAGCCCAAAAGAGAGCTCAATCTCGATCTTAACTTGGCTCCGCCTAATGAATATTAACCCTTTTTTTTATCTCTTTATTTTTTCATAAAAAAAGATAGCAGAAAGAAAGGACTAAGGAGATTTTTTTTCTCTCTTTTTTTTTTTGGAAGATTAATCTTCCATTAAGAAGTTAATTAGTACATCCTTTGATGTAAATAGGTTGATTTTCTCTTCTTTTTTGTTTTTTAGGTCCTTGATAGTATTATCAGAGGACATGATCTGAAATTGTCTAGATCTGATATAATTTTTCATGTAACATCTGAATATCTGATGTAATTCTGGCTAATATCAATTAATCTTCTTTTATTACAATAATTTCTGCTATTGACTTTTCTGCGTCGTTGTTTTAGCATATGTTTTCTTTTTTTTGCCTTGTAATATGATAATTATTACTCTTATACTTTGAATGAGATTGTGAAAGACAAAAAAATACAGTATTGTAGTCTTGTAGATATATCAGTTTTGTTTTTTTCATATGTAAAATCCAAAACGTCAAACTTGGAGTCTACCGTAGTGTTTTTTAAGAGTGTTTGTGGGTGTTTTTTTTTACAATTGTTCCTTGATCGGTTTGGATCGCGATTCGGATACATTTAAATTTGATTTTTTTTCTTTATAACTATTATTTTATACCATGATCAATTTAAGTATTTAATCTAATTAATACAATATTAATGTTTTAAAATAGTTAAATTGATTAATTTAATATTAAATTAATACAAATTAAAATAAAATATTCTTTAACAAGATCTATCATAGTTGATTTACAATTATTTTTTACAAATTAAATTTTTGTAATATTATAAACATGATAAAATGATAAAATAAATAAATACAAGAAGATAAAATAAATAATAACTTATCTTAACGAGTTTCAGTATTTAAAGTCAAGCCAAATAACTTTTTTTTTGGATAAAATTGAAAAACTTTTATTCTTTTCTTTTGATAGTTTCAAATTAATAAAAAAAAAATTATATTCTTTTCTTTTGATAGTTTCAAATTAATAAAAAAAAATTATATTCAAAATTTGGATGCGAAAAAAAGAAGAATTTGAAATTTCTAATTACAAGGAGGAAAAGGGCAAAAAATGTTAAAAAAAGAGGAGGAATAGAAAAGAAGGAAAAAACCTATAAAAATAGCATAAGCTTGGGATAACATTATATTTGTTGAAGTAATAAGAGGTATTTTATTAATAATATGATTCGATTTTGATTGAATTTATAAATTCAAACTCGCAACCTAACCCGCACATGAATGATTTAATCGATTCGGTCTAATTTTAACCTAAATATATAAATAATTTAACTTAAATTATTTGAATCGATTTGGGTCAATTTATGTTCACAAGTGACCCATACCCATAAACACCCTTAGTGTTTTTAGTTAAATTATAAAATTGAGATAAAAGTAGGAACGTTTTATTAATTGTTGTTGGGTATAAAAAAAAATATAAATGAAATTGAATGCTCATAGCTATAAATGCAACAGTGGCATGCAATAGTGTGAATACGGTTAATCAAGGATTGAAAAACTTTTGATGATTACTAATTAAAAAGGACTGTTCTTTATTGTATGGGTGTAAGTTTAAATTGTATTTTAATTTATTTTAAACTCTGTTTGATAGACATATTTTAAGGAAGTCTTTTATCGTTGTAAGCTTATGTAATCGTTAGTTTTGTCAATTAAGATTGGAGTTTTATATCTTTCTCATCACTTTTATATATAGTATGTGTAAAAGAGTCAAGAGCTAGCTAGTATCAAATTATGGTCATTTCCGTAATTGTAATAAACAGTCATCATAATTAAAGTAATTAAATACTAGTATAAGAAGCAGCATAGCGTATCTTTAAAAAAAGAAGCAGCGTAGCTTTAATACGGTTTGCAACTCCAGGTTTGACTCATTTTAGCTTTCAACGAGACTTAATTATACATGTATAAACATAATTAATCATAATTGTTAAAATAGTTAAACATGGATTGATTGCTTAAATGTAACGTTTAATTTACTAAAGAAATGATTGATTTGACTATAATTTCTCTTACAAAGATTTTTTTGTGTATTTTTTTAATAACAAAAGCTACTCTATCAATTTAAATAAAATGACCTCTTCTTATAGAAAACCCTTTAAAGAAAAAAGTTTGATACATGCAAACTATTACTATAATTGAAAGTCCAAGTATGCTGCTACTAATCATCTCAAGCAAGCATACGAGGCATTCATTTTCTAATAATTGGAAAGATACCAACCGACCATTAAGCATAAATCACTTTGTTCAATTAGTGGGATATAATAATAGTAGATTGGTTTAATTACTCATTTAATTTTTATAATTTTTAAATTTATTTCTTTTAATTCTTATAATTAATAATTGAATTTTTTAATACATAAAATTTACATTTTAATTTCGAAAAGACTCTGTGATTAAATTTTTTTAATTTCATTAGTTAAAATTTTTTAACAGAAGAGATCTTTTAAGACTTAAAATGTAAACTTTAAGGATTAAAAAAATTACTAATTAAATTTTAGAGATTAAAAAATCCATTTATTAATTATAAAGATTAAAAGAAATAAATTTAAAAATTATAAGAATTAAATAGATAATTAAATCTAATATATTTAAAACATTTTTCCTTTGAGAAATAATAGTAGGTTTCTAGAGTCATCCTAATGATACCCCATAAGCCTACCGTCTCATGTTGAAAACAGCCAATTTCTCTTTAGTCCTTAATGAGGCATTTATTTCCTGTGGACATGCAACATCAATAATTTGGATTGAAGCATACCGCATGATTGAATAAAATTGAATTTGAATAAAAATAAGCATAAAGTTAAAAAGCGACTTTAAAATAGAAATATTATTTAAACACTTATGATTAAAATACTTTTAGATAAGAAACCATT
>NC_038242.2:47482346-47505890 GCF_000004515.6 Glycine max
TAGATGTATTTTATGTTTTGAAGGAATAACAAGGCAAATAGCTAAGCTCAAATCTTAACCTACCATAACACCAATTTTTCCTAGTTAACCATGAGCTCAATCCTCTATGAATCATTATCACCATTTGGTGATCAGTCACCAACATCACATTATTTTCATTGTCATGTCAAGCAGCTTATAAAATCACAAAATTCATTCGTGATAAGATAAATGTTGTATCTTGAGACTCACACTATTAATCAAAGGAATAAAATCATCGTTCACAAAAGTACTATAACTCCTCAATTCGTTATCTTTAAATATCATTTTTGGAACTTCAATCATGAATGCATTAATACACAATGTCATTACTATGTCGGATTCTAACCTTTTAGTGGTCAATCTACAAAGGTTACATTGTCCTTACTACCATGTCAAGCAGCTTGTGAAGTCGCAAAACCCGACCCACACATGAAGAGACAAATGTTGTACCTCAAGACTTGCACCACTAATCAAAAGGATAAAATCATCATTTCCAAAGGTCTATAACTTCTCGATCCTCTATCTTTAATTATCCATTTTGTAACTCCAATCATTTACACATTCAATACACGATGTTGTTACACGGCTAGATTTTAACTAATTGAAAGTCAATCAACAATAGTCTCATTGTTGTCACTATCATGTCATGCAACTTGCGAAGTTATAACCCACATCACTAATCAAAAGCATAAAATCATCATTCACAAAGGACTATAACTCCTTGATTCACTATCTTTAAGTACCCCTTTTGCAACTTCAATCATATACGCATTTATAAACACAATGTCGTTACTATGTTAGATTTAAACTTTTTGCTAGTCAATCACCAACAATTACATTGTCCTTACTATCATATGAAGCAACTTGCAAAGTCGCAAAACCCACAATGACAAGGCGAATGTTGTATCTCAAAACTTACACAACTAATCAAATGGGATAAAATCATTATTCATAAAAGACTATAACTTTTTCGATCCGCTACCTTTAAATACCCCCTTGCTTCAATCATTACACACTTAATACACTGTTTCTACTCCACTACATCCTAACTTGAATGTTAGAGTCCCCACAAGTATGCCACTCCATCATATAGACTTAGAATACCAATACATTTTTATCCTCAACATTCACCATATATGTATAAAAAACACCTATTGAAGGCATTGCTACACGACCACCCTTGATTCTTCTTTAAACATTATATAATTATTGTCTCTATCTATCATTTAAGATAATATGTACATTTTAATAAATTTATTGATTATATCAATTTTTATAACAAAATAATTTTATTTGTCAAAAATATTCTTATTTTATAAATGGTTAATTACACCACGATTACAAATATGAAGGACTTCATCTAATGAAATAAGATAGGGTGTTGCACTTGACAGGTCCACATGCACAAGTTCGAGGCTTTTCGGGATGAGATAAATATAAATATCCCTATAAGTATTTTTTTTTTTTTTTGAGTTTGAATGCTTTTCATACCTTGGATTAAGGCACTATATCCTCTCCTAGATTTTGATGTACAAAAAAAATATTGTAGTTGCAATGATAAATTTACTAATTCATTATTTTTTGATAATATTTGAAAAATATATATTTATATTTTAAAATAATTAAAATTAAGAAAAAAACATTTTAAAATTACAGATAAAATTAAACAAAGAGATTACATTGAATCAACTATTGTTTAAATGCATCATTTATTTGTATATGGCGTTACTAAAAAATAACAGTAACAATAATTATTAGTAGTAGTATGAAAATTAAAACTGATAAAATCATTTTTAAATAACTACAGTGAATAAATAATATCAAAGTTACAAGTACTATTTTTTTTTAAAAAAAATACTACCACTAAAGAGATAATAAATGTTGAGGGTGAGAGAAATGCAATGCAGATTAGCTAGGAAAGAAAGAAGGGGAGTAGCATGATTGCACGAGGAAAATTGATTAGGTTAATTAATTAGGTTAGCCAGCGTTGCTATTGCCGCACCGACGGCAAATGAAGAAAGCACCAGATTTTGGAGTATCCTGTCTGGGCCCCACAGAAAGCGCTCCGTGTTGACGGCTATGTCTTCGCTTTGGACGCCACGTGTACTCTCTTCTCTCTTCGTCCACAGATAACTTTCACGACTTCACTTTGTTTTTCTCAATTCTTTTTTTCAACTAACTTTATTTTATTTATATTTTTTAGCTCATTGCAAAAGTGCGTGTCAGTTTTATAAGGTTGGTACTTGGTTGGTTGCGTGCGTTGCTTCTCAGTACTTGAATGGAAACACCCATCACACGAATGAAGAAGAGGATATAGGATTTAGGATTTAGGATTATTACTATTTTTTAAATCAAGAATATATGGATTAATTTCAACCGTGAGTTTTTTTTTTTTCAACAAAGTTAAGAATCAAATTCTTAATAATACTAATGCTTTGAACAATTGAACTACTCTTTTTTTGTTTTTTTTCCTTTTTTGGAGTTTTGAAAAAAAATATTCTTATTTACCGTTTGCAAAGAACAAAATCATATTAATTAATTTTTTAATTATATGTTTAATTTTTTATCTTTAATTAATTTAGCATATATTTATTATGGAGTGAAAAAATGAGTAAAATATAAAACTTCACAACTATTTATTAGAATAAAAAAAATTATTGCATTTTTTAATTTGTACAAAAAATCACCATATAAAAAGCAACAGAAAATAACATCTAATAGGAGAGGAAGCTACACTAATATATGCTACGACTATATTAATATTCAAATATTTTTGAATGTGTGGGTGGTGAGAAACAAAGAGAAGAGTAGTAAGATGGAAGATACAATGAGTGTGAGAGGAGGAACCAACCATTTTGATTTTGATTTTGAGAGTAGAGATTTTAGGTGCTGCTTTTGGTGGGGCCGGCTGCGTGCGTCAGCGGAATCGGTTGAGACTGGTCAGGATATTGCTTTCCTTTTCTCTTTTGGCTTCCTTCCCCTTTCCTTTAGCCACGCATCAATGATCTATCTTTCCATTTAGCAACTTCATTTTCTCATTGAAAAATACTACTATACGTTTTTTGAAAAAAAAAATACTATAATGTTATAAAATCATTTTAAGCTCACCACAAGAACAACTATTTCTTGTTTCAAAAACTCATAATAAGTTCAATTCATCACCAATCCAAATACACAATTAGTCATTAGAAGAAGATAAATAGGTTACACAATTAGTCGTTAGAAGAAGATATGTTAGTCGTTAGAAGAAGATATGTGAGTGAGGAGCTAAAATATATTAGATTAATAAATTTTCGAGTTAAATTATTAACTCTTAAACGAATTTATGAATTTACTTATTTTTATTCTTCTGAGTTGATTTGTGCGTAAATGTTTTTTCTGATAAATTTTAGATAAATTTATCAAATTCTAAATAAATTTAGTAAACTTATGAATTTATTACCAAATTCACATGTCATTAGTTTAAAAAATTAGATAAAACACAGATTATTTTAATTTTTTTATGTATTTAATGTTGAACATATATGCATTTGGCGTGTTCAACATAAACTCGAATATAACCTTAAAACATATTATATGCACGGCGCAAAGTGAGAAAAAGAAGTGAGGGAAGTTTCTGTTTCGCCGCCAGAGTTGGCGATGCGTGACACGTTTCGCGCGGTGTGGGACCCAGACAAGGTTGCATGGTGAAGCGCCACGTGACGCGGTACAGCAAAATCAGATACTGTTGTGGGCGGCTATATGGTGTGCCGTCACGGCTCAGAACCGCCAATTTATTTACGATACTTGCTTATCCTTTAAACATTTAATAGATATCCAATATTTTATCTGACGTTTGAAAAGAATTTTTTTTTAATGTTAGAAAAAATAAATAAATAAAATATGTTAAATAAATTTTAAAAATAAAAAATAATTTATATATTATTATTCTATTCAATAATATTACGACAACATGTTTGATATTTTCGCTATTGATAACATTAATGAGAGATCTGATTTTTCTATTATTTTATTTCATGTTATTTTTATACTGTTTTATTAAAATAATAATGTATAACAGTTATGTTAATATTTAATAATAATATTTAATTTTGAAAATCATGAAAATTATATAATTTTAAACAACAATTGAAAAACCAAATTCATTAACGAATGCGGGTGAGGGACAATGAGAGGAAATTTCCAAACTTTTTATGCGAGTCCATTAATTATACTCGTTTACGCAACTCATATAGTATCACTTTTCTTTTTAATTAAATATTTGTATTTTGGGAGACACGGTGACTTTTGTAATCCGTCCAATGCACGCACGCCATAAGTAATGTCATCGTTGGTACTTGATCCTAACTTCATTTCCTAGTATGATCCTAATTTTATTATAGTAAATCATTTTCAACAAATTCCCGCGTATTAAGAAAAATTATTAAAATTAATCAATAATACTAAATTTATTGAATCAATGTAACTTTCAAAACTATTGTTGATGTTTTCATCTTTAAAATATCACATTTTTTTATCTTTTATTTTTGATAAAATTGCATTCATTAATTTGGTTCTCTATATTTAAGAAAATACTATTGTGGTGTTGGTCCTCACTAGAAGTACTTATTATAGAATGCAATTAGAAGATAAAACGAATTATTTTTTATAAATTAAATTTAACTTATACACTTCATCTATTTTAAGGCTTTAAAAAATTTAGAGAATTAAGGCTCTAGAAAAGATTAAATTTCTCTTTTGGCTGCTAGCTCACTATTCAGTGCCCATTCTCCAACAACTACATCATCGTAGTATTTGCAGGATTTTTTTTAATATAAGTTTAGAGGATTATATGTACAAAAAAGGTTTAAAACAGACTAAGTAAGCGTATTTGTCTAGAATAATGATAATTGCACTCTCAAATGAGATTGAATTCTCTCTTATTAACGTTTTTTTCAATCTTTTTATCTCTCAACATTTTCTTATTTTCTTTTCTTTTTTTTTAAATTCCTTTTAATGTGTTCACGTTTAAATTCATAAATCTCAAAATCAAGACTCTAGGTCCCCACAAAATTCTAGAGTGCACATGAACTTAGGATAACAAGAAGAGATCATCCCGATTTATGAAATGTGATTGAGCCTAAGGTTTGAGATTCAATATTAGAGATCCAACGATTTTATTATTTTTTTATCGATAAATATTAGTTGTTAATTATTAGTTTTTTTTATGGGAAAATTGAACCCATAACCTTTCCTTCCATCCATTCGCCTTTTACCACTCAACTAACCTTATAACTCCCAACTATTCCATTATGCCTAGTCCATTATTCTTAATCGGCTAGAGTCGACATTAATGAGGTGATGTCGATTGAATAATCCATAACCTACAAAACATCGAGTCTTTAGATACTCGTGCTTAAGCGTCTCTCTCTCTCTCTCTATATATATATATATATATGTGTGTGTGTGAGAGAGAGAAAGAGAGAGAGAGAATCAGCATTCTAGATGTGATATCGATTGAAAGTTTCAAAGTGTGTTTGTTTTTACATCTTTGTGTGTTTTAGTGTGTGTGTGTTTTTTTTTTATAAAATTGACAAATTCAAACTTTTTATCTTGAATAATGAAATGACACGATTTTATTAATATATGTGTGTTGGATGTGAATCTAAACACACTTTTTCATTCATTTCCTCCTCTTAATTCTTTATGTATTTATGTTTTTAATTTTTTTGGTTGTCTGTGTAGGAGAGGATTTAATTTACCTCGAAATGGAATGGATTGAAGTGAAAAAAAAAGAGAAATGAAAAGAAAAGAAAAT
Organism: Glycine max; assembly: GCF_000004515.6. Classification (NCBI taxonomy): domain Eukaryota; kingdom Viridiplantae; phylum Streptophyta; class Magnoliopsida; order Fabales; family Fabaceae; genus Glycine; species Glycine max. The sequence continues at coordinate 47,488,165 of NC_038242.2, forward strand.
ATGTGAAAAAAGAGAAATAAAGTGATAAATTGTGATGTAATAAAAAAAATAAAGAAATGAATAAAAAGATTTAGATGAACATGGAATGTAAAAATAAAAAAAGGCCACCAATAGAAAGCCAATTATTAATAAGAAAAAGGCCAAATGTACACCCCATTATTAAGGTGTATGAGATTGAAAAAAAAAAGAGAGAAATAAATTGTAAAGGAAGAAAGAAAGTGATTAATGTGATAAATAAATAAAAAAAATATGAAAATGAAATGGAAGAAAAAGATAAATATAAAATAATAATCTAATACTATAGTTATATAAGAGTATCTCCGGTGATCTCTATTAGAGATGTTTACATGAGTTGTTTACTTTTTTTTATTGGAGTAGATGATATAGAGTTACTTATATAAAAATAGTAATTGTTTAAAATATTTATACCATTTATGATATATTTTTTAAATATTACAAGACCTATAAAATTGAGTTAAACACTTAGTTTAATATTCTTAATATTAGAATAAATTTCTGTATTAAATATTTAAACTTATATAAAATTATAAGACTCATTAAATTAATATAAATAATTTATTTATGTAATTATGTATTGTAAATGCTTTAAATAGGTGTTTTCACAAAGCATATCAGAAACCAGAATACTTATTCTGGACTTCAAGTGGAATTAAAACTCAGAAATCATATTACATTGCGTGGCAAGAAAGCTTAATTAAATTACATTTGAATAGATGTTGAACTCGACAGAGAGAGTGCAGACAAATTAGTCGAGTTTATAGCACAAATTGACCGTTACAAACTGAGACTTTTGTCACATGCCCCCTTAGTCTAGTTTAGCAGCACACAAATACACACTGGTGTCAGATAAAAATGATCAAAATCTTACTGACATTTTTGGTTCTCTGGTAAAGCAATAAAAAAACATATTATTTGGGTTAACACTCTGAAAAACCAGGGAAGGAGCATTTGGATTGCATTCACTTTGTCTATATTCCCCCACACTTTGTCAGCACTTTTTTTTTATTTGATTAGCTAAAAAGCACATATCTAAGGTATATAAAATAGGGCAAAATTCCTTATGCCCCTTCTAGGGCTACCCATCTTGTTGTATTTATCATTCCATTATTTCACAAATGAATCTAGCATATGCAGTCCCCTCACTTGTTTATGCGACTCATGTTTCCTTACTACTAGAATAGAATAGAAGAGTTCATGCACGCTGTATAAGATAGTATTTTAATATCATTTTTTTTTATTTATTCTTCTCAACTAAGTTTAAATTGGCATTTTGTATTTTAGATATTCTGATAACACTAAGACTATGATTAGCAAAATTAATTAACTGAAATTCTACTTAGAAGTTGAAAAAATAACTAGAAGTTAAAAAATTAGTTATTGAAGTACTTAAAAAGTGTAAAATGATAAAAAAATTATTTATTTAAAAAAGATAATTAAAAAATTTGATAAATATATTAAAGATATATAAAAAAGAAAGAAAATACAAAAGCTAATACTTTAAAAAACACAACTTTAAGTACCCTTTTGAAAAATGTCAAGAAATTATTAAAAGTCAAATAAATTTTTAAACTACTAAAAAAACTAAAAATTAAATAAAATATCTTATAAAATATAGCCTAAATCTAGCACATCCCCAACGTTGGTTTTAGCTTTAAAATTGCTCCTCTGTAACGAATAAATACGTAGATTTTGTTCCAAGGTACAAAGATTTTAGCATAGCATTCTATGAATTTCTTGAGCCGAGTTTGAGTCTTTTTTTTTTTCTTTTTTCACAGTGCTTGTCCTTAATAAGTTACTTTTCAATTCATTTCTATTTTGGATTGTGCTCTACAAAATGGTAGGTTGGGTAGCTTTACAAAAAGGAAACTCAAGAAAAAATGGAAATAATATATCGTCATCAGGTTGTGTTAACGAAATTATATTATTTTTCCCACATTTTGACTTTTCTAAATTGAAATAATAACCATATAGAATATTAAAAAAAGTAAAATTATAAGTCCCGTAAAATTATTAATTGGTAGATATGGACCAATTCAGTGCATTTTTTGTCCAATTTATGATAGACAAGCCCAACTAGTTGGTCTGCATTTTTGTGGATAGTCCAACTAGCTAGCATAGCAACTACAACCTGCAATATTGGACCCAAAAACGTAAAAACCTGTAGGAAACTGCTTTAGGCACCCAGCCATTTTTTCTGGTACAGCCAGCAGTTTCCCAAAATGGCAAAACTGCCCTTAAAGGCATTTTGGGTTATAAGTAACATATTTTTTTTTTCATTTCTGCAGCGCCTTTTTGTTTTCATAAAACTTCAATCTGTCACTAAAACTTGCTTCCATTACCTTTCGTTGGTGCACATTTGTTGTCGCTGGTGGTGCACATGCTTTGTTAAGGATATACAGTGAAGTTTGGTGGTTGTTTAATATGTTTTAAATAATATTACCAAATCAATATTTATAAAATTGCTAAAACTATTGCTAACATATAAAAAAATTAATTTCTATAATATGTTAAAAAAAATTAAAATTATTTAAACAAAAAACTCATACAGATTGATGATCCGTATGAGTTTTTTTTCTAAATTAATTTTAATTTTTTTTTTAAAATTAATTAAAAATAAAGTAAAACTCATATGATCCATATGAGTCATATCTATATATCCATATCACTCATACAGATGAGGTTTTTCTAAAAATTAATTTTTAATTTTATAAAAAATAATTTTAATTTTGAAAATATTCATGCAGATTGATGATCCGTATGAGTGATATGGATTATCAGTTTATATGACTCATACGGATCATCAATTCGTATGATTTTTTTTAAAATTTAATTTTTATTTTTTTAAAAAATAATTAGAAATTTAAATTTAAAATAAAAAAACTTATACGAATTACATTGTCAATTCATATAACTCATTAGAATTGGCAATCCATATTTAAAGAAAAGATGAAAAATATTTTAATTCTTTACCTGCTGCTGTCCAAAGCATCTCCCTAACCTCTAATGTATATATTTTATTTGAAATATTGAGTAATTGTAAGGGGACCAATGTTCATAATCTCCTCCACGCTGCAAAATGTGGTCATCCATTGCTGAATTAACCTTTTCACCAATGTGTAAAATTAACAATTTCAAGCTAAATTACTTGTTCAACCGATTGTCAAACGAAATCACAACCATACATTATTTTTATTAATAAATCAACAGATCTCATATATAGTATATTATGGACCATCAATGGACCTAAACCTTTTGAGAACACTACAGAAGTTTCGGTGAAACAGACATGCTGGAAATGGTGCAGAAGTTGGAAGTGAAAATCCTCACCTTGGAGAGAATCAGAGAAGTACAGGGAGTCCTTCTTTAATGGCATGCATGTGCATTAGCAAGATGCTCTTACTCTTTTTCATAACTTGTTAGTTATTTTAGCCTTTAGACTAGGGTCTTGCTAACTAGGATAATTAAGAAATTAAAAGAAGAATATTTATTCTAAAAATTAAAGGATAGTGTGAAAAAATTATAATTAATGTAATTTTTTTATTGATAGGAATTGAATACAAATAACAATAAGTTTAAACTTTATAACAACTCGCACACTATGCTTAATCAATTAAGTGATATTTTTTAAATTTGGATAATATAATTTTACACATCCCAATAAGAATTATTCTATTTTTAGTTTCTTAACTAGAACACTGATTAATATTTATCTTTATACTTATTTGGGTAAAAGAGTTTTCTTACTATTTGGTATAGGTCTAACTAGAAAAAAATTATATGTAAATTTAGCAGATTAGCATGTTAGCTGACAGGTTAATAAATTATGATTTTTTAAAGTCAAACCAACTTAATTTTCATTTGCATGAATATGCAAATTAAATGTCTAATCTTAAAAGTTACCCTTGAAGATTAGCATGTTAGCTTAGAGGTTAATAAACGGACCAACCAAGGTGAAGATTATTTCATCTTTATTTAGAGGTGGGGTTATATATGCTGCGATTTATAGAAGAGTATAACTATTCATGGTCTTGACAAAACAAGAAAAAATTGCTCTTGGGTTATGTCAATGCTATTAAATCAAGGATAAAAGCGTGTAAAGTAACATTCATGTGGCAGCTTTATTCTTTGGTAGGTTCTGGAACGTGCAATTCGTGCAGAGAACAAACGAACATATATTGTGCAGATGCATACAAATTTAGTGACCATTTTGAATGTCACAGAAGAAGGGGACAACACAACTCATTATTCAGTCATGATAATGTACCTGAACCACCCTAGCGAGATCTCAAGTACAACAAATTGAATTGAAACTCTTTAACACTGATTGAAATATACCAAAGTGCAAGAGCATTGAGAATTTCTAGTAGTGTAACATTATGCACTTGAATCTTCTAAGGTTTGATCCTCGGCTTAGGGAAATAATTGCTATTGAAGGTAACATTTTACTAAAAATGAATCAATCTGGTAGGAGAGAAATTAATTAGGTATCAAAATAAAAACCCTAGATATCTCCTATACATAAAAAAATAAAGTAATGCAGGATGATGCATCATCAATTGGTCTATGACAAAGAAAAAACAATGTACCCATTTCACAGGTGTCGGTAGTCATGCCCCAAATTCGCAAACCATGATAAAGAGTATGGGTTAGGTTGTCCCACAAAAGCTGCTGTTAATGGAACATCAAATTGTGACACAAAGTTAAGGGCAGAGAGGGGACCTCAAACCCCAAAATGGGTCATTTTAGCATGGGGTGCTCCCCCATCCCACACCATTAGGTGTTGAGTTTATGGCAATCACTACCTAACCCAGTGCCTCACCAAACCCCACAAAAAAGACTTATTCCATACACATCCTTATGGGCCATTCGACACATTCCCCTCATCACTGCCTTAGCTGTCTTTCAGATAAGTTTACCTCCTAGGAAACCAATGTTACACTATCAAAGAATAGCACAATATCCCTCTTTTGCTCTATGATTTAATGTTGTTCTATAAGGAGTAATGGATAGCAACACCCTTCTATGTTTAATTGCCCCACCCGTTTTGGATCTAACTTCAATTAAGTACTTGTGAAATTGGAATATTCATTCCCTTATACCCACTTAAAATATAATTAATCTTTAATATCATTAAACACGTGAATCAATTAAAGTAAAATTATTCCAGCCCAAGTACTTAAAAGGAAATTTTTTACTATCCATAATGATTTTATCCGATTTAAATAAGATTACCTCTAATAGAAGATATATAGTTGTGATCTAGAGAAAAAAAACCAACTTAGCAAGCAAACAGTTATCTTTAATTGCAAATGGTAATAACGACTTCTTTTTCCAACGCTAGTACAATGTATCTACACATATTTATTTTTTACACTTTTTGAAATTTGTAAAAATGCAAGTAATGAGTTGAGTGTGATGGGTTGTGTGCTTTCCTTGTTAATAATTTAAAAAATACTACAAAATTAATGTTAGTGAAAATGACGTATAAATAACATGTACTACTACTACTAATAATGACTAATTCGGATACTACATGATTCATTTAAAAAGAAGATAATTCTGAATTTGTACAATGAATAAAACCCCAATTAATTAGATTATGAAAGCTAAAATAGAACAAAGTTCTCTACATGGCCATGTCCACTACATATGAATATGAATATGATTCTTCCAATAACGACCTCTATTTATCAGAGCAATGAAGATCTCTCCAACTCAAAGCGCACAACATTGAAAGAAACTAAACACCTCTATATTAGGGGGAATATTGCAACAAAAATACATACGTACTCTATTGAAATTACTCTATTGTTTTTTCATCGTCATATACTTCCGTATGGGTCCAATTTTTATTAGATATGTTTACGAAAAAGATAAGTATTCACTGTTTATACGAACTATTTGTTCAGAATATAAAAGATGCTAAGATTTTCGTTTCGCTACCAATATGACCTAAAATTGTATATGAGAGTACTGAACACAAACGAGTTGTGATTAAATGTTCATTGAACCTTGTAAAAATACGGAAGATAACCATCAATCACACATGCGCGTAAACCACTAAAATCTAAATTTATAGAACTACACAGATTAAAAATTAAAATTTTAAAGAGAAAAATGATTATGTATTAATAATATAAAAAGTTTTACACAATTATTCAATTATAATTCATCGTATAGGATAAATTTATTGACTTTTAAAATAATTATTTTAAAATAATACAGGGTAAAACTAATTTATATGTCAATGTTTAAATATTAAACTCAATTTTAAATATAAAAAGTCAAAATCAGATTTAAATAAGACTCTAAATACATATGAACCGATGACCCTTTCATCCTCTATGTGCATTTTGTTCTCATTCTTTTAAAATATAAAAAATAAAATCAAAATAAGATATTAAAAATAAAAATCAAAATAAGATATGAACTATTTTTTTAAAAAGAAACTTTAAGCAAATTTTACTTAAAAATCCCAAGCTACATTCTAACACGTACAGTACTAAAGTTAATTACACTTTCTACAAAAGAGAAGTGGGAAAAGTATAAAATAAGATGAGTAATCGGACTTGAGAGAGATGAGATGGAAAAAGAAGAAAGCAAATATAAAATAAAGATTAAAATATGTTTTTATAAATATTGAAATATTCAAAATCAGTCTTTATGAAATTTTGAATATATTTTTTATCTTCATAAAATGTAAATGTGTAATATTTTAGCTCAAAGTTATATTTGAGAGATTCGATCCTATATGTCAATGTCAACGGATTAATACATCAAGTACTAATTGACAAATGATAAGGATATGACATTCACTCGTAATATTGGATCTTCCAAATCCAATTCCGAGTCAAAATATCACACATTAACATTTTACAATGACAAAAAATATATTTGAAATTTCATAAGGATGGATTCCGAATATTTCAATATTTATAGGGATGAAAAATATATTTTAGTCTAAAATAAAATGTGTGATGTGTAAAAAAAAAGAGAAATATTATAATTTTTTGGCAAAATTACATTTTTAGTCCTCCATTTTGTCTCCAATTTCTAATTTTGTCCCTCGGTAAAATTATTCACGAATTTTATTCTTGTATTTAATCAAATCATTCAATGTTGGTCCCTTAGCCCACAATTAGACGTTGACTGTTACAAAGAAATATTGGCTGTCACATGTCACGTTCTTATTGGATGATGACTGTCACGTGTCATATTCTGATTGGATGTCAACTCCATGAAAGATGAAATGTATTGTTGTTTTCATTGACCAATCAGAACATGACACGTGTCAGTCATCATCCAATAAAAACGTGACACATGACAGTCAATATTACTTTGTAATAGTCAACGTCCAATTGTGGGCTGAGAGACCAACATTGCGTGATTTGATTAAATATGAGGACAAAATTTGTGAATAATTTTACCGGGGGACAAAATCCGAAATTAAAGATAAAATAGGAGACTAAATTTATAATTTTGCCTAATTTTTTTCAAGTATAAACAACAATATTCAGGAAATAAAAGCTAATTTAAGATTATGTGCCAACGTTTTATTTGCAGAAATAAAGACCATAAAAGGTCTTTTTTTTTGTTAGGTATCCAGAATTTATTTTTTAAATTGTTCTCTCTTTTAATAGTTGAGAAAATTTTATTTATAGATAAGATAAAAAGAAAAGAAAAAAAGTCATGTAAAATAACTAGTGTAAATGACTTAATGGAAAGATAAAGAAAAGATAAAATTACAAATTTGATTTCTCATTTTATCTCCAATTTTGAATTTTGTCTCCCGGTAAAATTGTTCACGAATTTTGTCCTCGTATTTAATCAAATCATGTAAGGTTGGTTTCCGAGCCAAAATTGAATGTTAACGCTTACAAAGTAACGTTGATTGTCACGTGTCACATTCTTATTGGAGTATGAATGTCATATGTCATGATTGGATATCAATTCTATGAAAGATGAAATGCATTATTATTTTCATTGACCAATCAGAACATGACACGTGACAGTCATCATCCAATAAGAATGTGACGCGTGACGGTTAACATTACTTTGTAACAGTCAATGTCCAATTGCGAGACCAACATTGCGTGATTTGATTAAATACGAGGATAAAATTCATGAATAATTTTATCGGGGATCGACAAAATCCAAAATTGAAAACAAAATAGAAGACCAAAAATGTAATTTTTCCTAAAGAAAAAGGATGTTCCAAAAATTATACAAAACAAAGAAAAATATAATTGATTTATTTATGAATATTATTTCCCTTAGTAATTAATTTGGGTGCCCACCTCGTGATTCACAAAAAAATATTTACCTGGGTGAACAGCGTGTTAGTGTTACCTCAATTTTACATTAGCCCCCAAAATCAAGTAAAGAAATTACAGCATCGCATATAATAATTTCCGAGAATATTATCTTAAATTTGGTCACGATAAACATTGCATGTTTGCCATGTGTAACAATTGGCTTAATATTTACTTTAACACATCAGAATTACAGCATTACAAAATCTTGATTCCACGACACATAGAATGAGCTTAACGCACGTAATAATTCTCACAATATCAAGAAGATAATTAATTAAAAACAACGAAAAATCCAAAACAGAAAAGAAAAATTCAACATCCCATCCCATGAATCAGTTTAACTTTCTACAGAATCCCCGGAACAACAGATTATATCTACTTTAATGGACATATATAAAAATTACAGAATTTAATTTTGACAAATCTTAAAAACAAATTCAGAAAGCAATGAAGTTCTTAAGAAACAATAACTAACAATAACAATAACAATAGAAGACAAGGATGTAATATATGTTGCTAGCTCCAACATGTATTTACACTTGGGGTAAATCCTCATCACAAATCCCACCACGAACCACTCTTTTTGTCATCATCATCATCTTCTTCTTCAGATGTTGCATATAATCTACATCAGCAATTCATTCACCCATGCGAGATCTGGGGCAATGACATCATCAACAACAACCCCATTTTCTGCTCTCAAAAATCCCCCATTTCCATTATTGGAAAAACTTCCACAAGCAGTGATGGTTGGCGAATTAAGAGTATTGAACTGTTTTTGATTGTGATCCTTAGAAACATCAAGCCAAGAAGACAAATTGTTGTGATGATGAGGCTTAGAAGCAGCAGACAACAGTGAAGAAGCCTCATCAAAATTCAAACCCTCCATGGAACACACAAGCTCAGAGAAAACATCCTTATTATATTTCACAACACCATGATGATGGTTGTTGGTCTCAAACATAGAAGGCGAAGAAGGAGAAGGTGGTGATAATGGAGGAGAAAAATGAGACATGCCAAACAAGGTAGAAGTTGGTGAACGAGTAGAATTAGAGCAATGACAAACCAAACAACAATTGTTGTTATTATGAGGGCTTATATCGGTGCACTTTTTCTTGTTACTATTGTCATTGGAATGAAAAACCCTGAGTTGGCGAGGGGTGTGAGCAAAGAAGCAAACTTTTCGCTTGCAATTCTTGCCATCCTTGCAAGCCTCGGTCCTATACCTAGAAGGGTGCAGCCAGCACTCAAACACCCCATGTGAAAACTCACATGCATCGCCGCGGTCACACTGACCGCGGCGAAACTCTGGACAGACTGTTCCAGAGTAATAAAACCGGCGAGGGTCCCGACGACGGGCCTTCTCACCGGGATGCACAAAGGGACAGTCTGTCCAATCATGGCTCCGGCTGCGACTACATCGTCGGACCTTGAACTCGAACATGCGGAATTGGTCGGAGGCATAGGGGTCGCCATCGGAGTCATCGTCGGTGGAGGAGTCAGTGGAGCCACTGTGAGGCAGATAAATGTCGCCGGAGCCGTCGTGGACGGCGGCGGAGCGGCGGGTGAGGAGCTTCCTTGGTGGGACTGGGATGTCAATGTCTCCGAGGGATTTCTTGAGGGAGAGAAGTTGGTGGGAGGGTTGAAGTTGGAATTTGTGTTCTGAAAAAACACTACTCATCTTTTTTTTTTTGTGTGTGTGTAGTAAATTAGAGAGAGAGAGAGAGAAATTGAGTGAAGATTGATTATTGTTAGAGGGGAATAAGGAGTGAGTTATATAGGGTGGTTATGTTAAGGTGTTGAAGAGAGAGAATGTAGAGAGAGAAAGAAGGTGATAGGGATAGCTGAATAGGATGGGCGTGGCTGCATAACATTTGGTGTCACCATGCAAAAGAGGGTATGTGGCAGTTTGACAATTCGTTGCAGTCATCAGTTTTGGCTATGTGTAACTATGCTACAAAGTTGGTATGATGCAATATGCTATGCCAATTAAGTTTTGGATTTTACTTTTGATTTGGGTTGTGTTGGCATCATCAGGTGTGGGGTATGATGCAATATTGCTATGCCAATTAAGTTTTGGATTTTACTTTTGATTTGGGTTGTGTTGGCACCATCAGGTGTGGGGTATGAAGAAAATTCTACATCATGTGTGGGGTATACCATAAGGGGTGAGCCTTCACACAGGGAAATTACTTTGATTTGACTAGAATAGATAGCCAAAAGTTTGTTTCAGTTTCACATAGTTTGGTTGCATTTAATTTACCTCATCCTTAATTTATCATGTATCCCTCTTGATTTTCAAGATATGTTTATGGGAAAATAAAATTGAAATTGATGTCCCTAGTCAAAATCTTTATGGAATGCTTGGGGATTGTTTTTCTTTCTTGGCATTTCAAACAAAAATAATATTATAAAGGCATAGTTACTTATAGTCTAAGAAAAAGAAAATTGCTTACTATTTATGTATTATCAAAATATATATTTTTATAATGTTAATTAATCATAATTATGAAAATTTTAATATATAATTAATTAAAAAGTTAACATTTTTATTAAAAATATATAAAAGTCAACAAATCTGTTATACATGATTTTATTAAATAAAAATTTGATTTTTTAAATATCACTATATTCTAACTGCTTTTTAAAATTTATTTATTGAAAAAAATGTTTATTTTAATAAAATAAACAGATTTTTTTTTTACTGTGTTTATATATATTGTATTTGATTAAAAAATTAATTTTTTTTGTTTATTTTAAGAATCATATCCTATTTAATTATCAAAAAATGTTTTTAAATTATTTTTTTAAGTTTAACAAAACTCATCTAAACTTATTCATTAACTTTTTTTAATGAAATAAGTAATTTTCTGTTGTTTTGTGTGTTTGTTTAATTTTGCTTAAAAATGTTTTCTTTTGTTTTTTTTAAGAAGTAAATCTTATCTAATTTTAGATTTTTTTAAAAAAAAAATCACTTTTTCCCATTATCTCCTTTACAAAATAATAAGAATGGTTTAAGTTTAAGAAGGGAAGTAAGTAATTGAACCTCAAGAGTTGTTATTATCTCTATTTTTATTTATAAGATTTAATTACTTAATTCATCAAAATTAATAAAAATAGTTAATTTAACTATTGAAAAGAAATAATTATTTTAGTTGGTAGTAATAAATTTATCCTAAATTTATATATTTTTCCAAAAATACTATTGTAATTAATGATTCTCTTTTCTAAATATATGCTAATATAGTTTTTTTCTTATTTAATTAAAAATATTTTTAGTTTAAAAATAATTAATACATCAGAAAATATTAATTGAGTCTTATATAAAACATCAAGTAAATTTACAAAGTTGAGTCATATAAATAACAAGCAAAGTAGTATAATATAAGAATTTCAAAGTATATATGAATTATACTAGCTAGCTACATTGTACTGTAACTCAATTCTAGTAATAAGTGAAAATTAGGTGTGTGATGACATTCTTTACCAAATTAAAAATAGGATATCATGATGCCTCACAAGTCACAAACAAGACACACACGACTATGCTTTCTTTTATTACAGAAGTTAATATAGTATGTCATCAAAATAAGGTATTGAAACAGAATCTTGTTCAGTAAAATCTTATGCTTTTTCAACAAAACCTCTGGTAACAAGTTTTTTTTTTCCTATTAAGAGAAAATTGAATAAAAGAAATTAGGATGAGGGTTATCTCTTAATTCTATACGGCTGAGGATGTCTTAGCAATTAATTATACTAAATAGGGAAATAGGAATCATGTTATATTATGGTTAAATTATTTCTTTCCCTCTAATTTATTATTTAGGTTTAATATTTTCATCTAATTTTTTTAAAGTTTAATTTAGTCTTTTAATTTTAAAATTGGTTCAATTTGATTATTTTATCTAAATTAAACTGAGAAAGTGTATTTTATGGTGATTTTAAATCAAAACCGCCACAAATTATGATTTTTTTAATATTATTGATCCAATTTAGACGGTAGAATCAAATTAAATTATTTTTAGAAATAAAAGAACTAAATTGAACTTCAAAAAAAAAATTAGATGATCAAATTGAATCTAAAAATTAAATTAAAGGAAAAAACTAGTTTAATCTGTATTAAAATAAGAAAAATAGTGATTGTATTATTTTAAAATTGATCACTTATTGGGTTATTCCTCAATATACAGTGAGGGCATGTGAAGCATATGAAACTTACATGAAAAAGAAATGTAGTGTATAAGTAAAAGGTTTATGAGTTGTTGACTATTTCCAAAAATAGGAAACAAATTTATATGTAATTGTTGATTGTGGGTTAACAGCATTAATTGATTTTTCATAAAAGATAAATCATTTGTCTTTGAAAAATTCTTAATTTTCTTTTGATGAAAGTTGACGATTCAATTTACAAATACTTCTATACAATTTTTAATAATTAAGAGAATGATAAAAAAATGTATAATAAGAGAAGAAATGCGAAGAAATTAGATAGATAAAAAAACAAAATAATATTACTTTTATACTTACTAAGTTTGTACACTAGCTCCCATACTTTTTTTTTTGGATTACATTATTTATATCAGGCTTATTGATTTCATTCAAATAATTAAATATAAATAATGTTAGGCCCATTATAGAAATTAATCCCTTTGCATCAAGGTGACCCAAACCAAACTTTTTAGGACCATCACTGTTTTAATTTTTTTTTTTGTAGTTTCTTTCCCTAAAAAGAATATTCAATCAACATGATTGATGGGCAACCATGATACTTGTTGAATATATACCAGACTCGGTGCTCAATTTCATGTGAAATCAGAGCAAAGTTCAATGTTAGGTATTTGCATGCCAAACAAGAAAAAAGAAAATCAGAAGTTTCTGTCACTTTTCATCCACTCCACCCTAATTATTTCAAAGACAACAAAAACAAGCACACTCTTTCTCTTGTGTCATTGCAAAGATGAGATGTATTGATCATCTTCAGGCATAATTTTAGCAAAATCGAAACTCTTAGTAAAGGTTAAACATATTTAAGTAAGTAGTGTTATAACCAGTGTTTTTTAATATATTTGTAATGTCTTCTTTATTTTATATCTATATATATGTTTTTTTGTCAGTGAGCATGAATATACATTATGTTTGCAAATATTTTTATATGTATCCGTTAAAAAAATTAAAATAAAAGAATAAATTTAAAATAAATTTGAAACATATTGTTATACTAAAACAAATATTTTTAAAACATATATTTATACTAAAATAAATTATTTTTAATTTTATATTTATACTAAAATTATATTAGAACAACTTAACTTATATTTAATTAAAGTTATTTAAGTAATTTCAGATTATAAGTACATATTTTTAATCCATAATAAATTTTCCTACATATTTATTTGTCATCTCTAATTTTTATATTTATGATCCAAATTAAAAGATTGATCACACAAAAGTTAAGGATTGACAAATAAAATAATATTATCATATTAATTATATAACATATAAATATATATAATATTTATATTATATATATAAGTTGTTTAAAATTATAATCAATGTCATTTATAATTATAATTATCAATTTTTTCCCTTTTATGCACACTCATTATGTCCACCATTTTTTATAAACAATAACAGAAGATATCAATTTTGACATTACTATTGACGAGAATGCATAAAGTTTTTTCTTTTCTTTGAAGTAACATGTGACAAATAAAATGAGGGAGAAATCATTACTTGAGGATAACAGTCTTTTCCATACATGTGAAACTAAAAAAAGCATTAGAAAGTAATGCAAAAAAATATGCAAACTAAAAGAGGTGGAACAAAAGAATGGATAATAAAAGTTTGACAGTAAAAAAAGGAAATTAAATAAAATATATAAAGGATAAATAAATAATACGATTGGAATTTAAAATGGAAATTAAATTCATTTCAAATAGTTAATAAATAATCAAACTGAAAAGATAGAGAATCTTAATTTCATATAATTTGATTTGGAATAATAAGAATTGAATATTTAATTTTGGATTACTTATAATGTACTAATAGCAGGAAAATTCCTTATTATTGTTTTTCATTAATTAATTATAACACACTTTTCAAATAAATAAATTTTCATATTAATAAATATATTCATAAAAAATTATTAGAAAAGTAATTATTACAATTTTATATATGAAAATATATTGAAAATTTTCTTATCATAAAATTTAATCATAGCAAAATTAATATCTAAAATATATACTAAAAATATTTTATTTTTGAATATTTAAAAATAAATTAAATTTACACATATTTTTAAATACAATCTAAGTCATAAAAATGATTTAAATTATAAGAAAATACAGTTTAAAAAACTTGGGTTATAAAATATTTTAAATATCTGATTTGATTTACATTGTTTAATTGAATTATATTTTTTAATGGCAAGAGAATGTGTTAATACTTAAATTTATTTTGTAACCGACCAATTATTTATAAATCATCAAATAATGACATGTATCATCTAAACTTTGCCTTGAGAAAGTAAGTTGTCTGGTTTCAACATGTGTCATCTAAATTAATTTTTAGATTCTGAAATTTAATATTATAGATTATTTTAAATTTTAAATTTATTTAATTTTATTTTTACTTTCATCATAACTTCTTAATATTTTTATTAAGTAAAATGCAAAATATTAATATAATAAAAGTTAGTTTAATTAAATATAATTATATTATTAAAATTAAAAAAAAATCAACAACTTTTTAACTTTTATATGAAACTTTAGACGATACAAATAGAGTAATGCAATTATTTTATTAAATTAAATATATTTTTAGTCTCCATAAATAAAGTTGTCAATTTAAGTTAGTTCATAAGGGGCCAATATTTTATGGGGTCAAGCCGAACCAATTTTACATTGGGTTGAAATTTCCAGTCCAACCTAGTCATTGGCGGGCTGCAAGTCAAACAAGCAAGTCCATGGGCCAATCATTTTTTAAAATTATAAAAAATAAAAAATATTAAAAATCTATATAACAAGTTAATAAAATATTTTAATCACTATAACTAAAATAAAAAAGACACATATTTGTACTATACAATAGCAAAGCATAATACATAATATAAATAAGATAAAGTGTATCAATGGTAACAATAAACAATTGCTAGAAATTATAGTCAATACTCAATATGAATAGGATATTAACCTTAAAATGGACATTAACCACACATGCATTAAACTCAGCATATATAATTCTACCAATTATAAACAAATAAATAATAAAAAAATCTAACCCAAATTATTAAATTTTGGGTCATGTTGACCATAGATAAAATAAGTTGGATTTTAAATTTTACAACTTAACCCAAATTATTTATAGGGCTAATCATGTTAGCCCATTGAGTCAGACTTATTTTAACAATTTCCATATGTAAATATGGTGAATTTTTTGTCTAATATGGTTCTTGCTAAATAAGGCTTCCTAATTTCTAAACAAGGCCCCCTTTCTTCCAATTAAATTTGTTATTATTGATTATACCCTTTTCTATACCCTCACAATTGTGTTCTTCCTTTAATCCTGACATTCAACACTAACCAACTACCCTTGCATCTTCATGTATACACAGTGCATGCATAAAGGAAGATGCAAACATGTATAGTAATAGTAAATTAGAACATAGGAGGCCTGAAAAACATAACTACAACACCCCAATTGAAACCAAAATTGGCTCTCATAATAACACACACTGATAAATAATAGTGTCTCGTAGAATCCCAAATTGCTTCATGTCAACCGAAGTAAAACCCAATTAACCATTCTCGATCTTCAAAAACAAATTGTTTTCTTGTGCCTTTTGGTTTAAATAGCAAGTGACAATTGAGTATGATACATACTTCAGGATGCACAATAATCATAAAATAACTAATTGCTACACATATTTGTTTGAGCGACGGACATTGAAAAGAAAGTATGATATACACTGTCTGACATATAAGTCAATCATCAACATACCTTGAAAATACAGTCCGGTGTGGAAGAAAACACAATATTATGAATATGTTTGATGGGAAATGTGGTATTACGTTAAGAAGGTTTAAAGAATAACAAAAATGGAGAGGTTCACAATTAGGGTTTAAATATAATATAAAGATAGAGTATAAAATAGGTTTAAAGAAAAACACATTTGTGGGGGTGTAGAAAAGAGTATAATGGGTAATAACAATTTTAATTAGAAGAAAGGGAGACTTACTTAGAAATTGGGAAGACTTATTTAGCAAGAGTCATATTACATATGACATGACATATTTAAATACATATGTTATGTCATTGTTAGTTTCTTTAATGGAAATTTTTCACTTTTTTTATTACAACATTCAAATTCAAGAGTTTGCTTAAAAAAAATTAAATCAAATTCTACTTAAAACAGTATATCTTATCTTATTTCAGTCAACTTTTTCCACATCACACATTTTATTTTTAAAACTCATAATCTACTTGATTTCATATTTGATTAAATTTTTTAAACTAATATGCCATAACCTAAAAATTAAAATTTATTGATGAAATATATATATTTTTTACTAATTTTAGTAGATACATATTAAGGATGAGCAACGATCGACTTTTTGTTATTTAATATTGGTATAATTGCCACGTTTAGTATTGGACTCAAATTTTTTTAGTTCAGTTGTCAAAATAAATTAAAATAACTTATAATTAATATAAATTATTTAATAATATAACGAAATAGTAACTCGTTACTTTGCATTATGTAGGCCTATACTGATTCACCAAAAAAAAAATCTACACCTACACTGATCAAAATAAAAAAAACTAAAATAAAAATTATAAAAGTAAACGAGAAAAATGACAATAAAAGATGGATAATAAATCCGTCAAATATCTTGACCCCGAGCGAGAGGGACTTAGATTCCTTGATTGTTTTGGATTCAATCCAAAAGTCTATGTATGTAAAAAAAACGTAATATTAAAATAAAAAATATTTTTAAACACTCAAAGTGACACTTAGTAAAAAAGATAAAAGAAAGAAAAATATAAATATGTGATAGGACATGAAGACTTAATTATCAATTTGTTTCTCAACTTATTTTAAATTGTTTGATTTGGTCTCCAAATTTTTAAAAATTTTAATTTGATATTCAAATTTTTAAAAATAAATCAATTTGATTCTTAAATTATTTTAAATAATTAAATTTGATCTCAAGTTTTTAAAAATTTTGGGACCAAATTGATTCAGTTTTAAAAATTTGATAACCAAATTAAACATCTTAAAAATTTAGAGAACAAGTTGATTAATTTTTAAGAATTGATAATTAAGCCCAAGAAAAAAGATAAAAATCTATTTAATTCTATCACTCACCGGATAAGAAGATGCACCTATAA
>NC_038242.2:47505990-47507013 GCF_000004515.6 Glycine max
ATATATCATCCTTGCTTTCCCTGGAAACTGCCTCTTCTATCAAGTGCTTTGCTGCAGCTTGAGCATCCTTTATTTGTCGAATAGATTCCACTGCTTCTTCGTTTGACATAACCTGAAAACATCATGGGAAATTTTTTTATTTATAAGTGGATTACTAAACAAAAGTAGAAAATGCAAACAAGGGTTTTTGAGTAGTGTCTCCTAGATTTATTAAGGTAGTGTTTGATTAAGTTTATTTTGAGCTTCTCTTCTCTATAAAAGAACAAGTTATTAGGCCAAATAAAACTTTAAGAAAATAAAATATTAAAACAAAACCCTTTTTCAAGGAAAAGGCTAACAAGGGTTTTTAAGATACTAATACATCACACACCATGATTTCCAATGAAATCCTATCATGATTTCCCATAAAAACTTCTTTTTTCTAAACAAAGTACATCTTGAAAAAAGAGTGTTTTTTTTATAAAAAAAGAAAAAGCTAACCTTCCATATTCCATCACTAGCCAGAATAAGAAACTCTGTATGTGGATCTACTTCCTCTACAAGCACATCAGGTTCTGAACTAAGATGCATCTTCAGGCTCCTGTCACCAAAAGCCCTTGCTACTGCCAGCTGTCCATCTACTCGAGGGACATCTCCTGCAGGAATCAGAAATTCAGATTACCAACTTTTTCTCATAATTTCTAATGCAATTCAATTTGAAACCAAAATGAATTGTATAGATAACAGCATACTTGCAAATCAAGTCCTTCTAACTAGTTGTTGTAGAAACTCTGAAAATCAAATGATTCTAAAGACTAAAGGAGCATTTGAAAGTGCTTATTTGGATTTACAAAAAATGACTTATAAACTTCATAGGCAAACTTAGAAATAAGTTACTATTTAAGGAGAGTTTATTGAAAAAGTGCTTAAATATGTTGTTTGCACAATCACACACACAAAAATCCAACATTTCAACACATGCAAATGTTGCACTTTCTGTGTTATAACAACATCAAAAAGCTGGTTTTACCTGGAATTTTTGAT